>NW_027189228.1:0-300000 GCF_040958095.1 Procambarus clarkii | reverse complement strand
GCGATGGGTCATATTTTGCCAAAACCCCCCTGCAGTTTTCAAAATGTCGGAAATGTCGGAAATTTGACTCCTGAGCGTGATTTTTTATCCGAATTCTGTCTCTCTGCACCTATTTTCAGTTTCAAATTACGACTTTTCATACCGAAAATATGCAAATTACTGTAAACGGCGATGGGTCATATTTTGCCCAAACTCCCCTGCAGTTTTCAAAATGTCGGAAATGTCGGAAATTTGACTCCTGAGCCTGATTTTTTATCCGAATTCTGACTCTTTGCACCTATTTTCAGTTTCAAATTACGACTTTTTATACCGAAAATATGCCAATTACTGAAAACAACGATGGGTCATATTTTGCCCAAACCCACCTGCAGTTTTTAAAATGTCTGAAATGTCGGAAATTTGACTCCTGAGCGTGATTTTTGAGCCGAATTCTGACTCTCTGCACCTATTTTCAGTTTCAAATTACGACTTTTTATACCGAAAATATGCCAATTACTGAAAACAACGATGGGTCATATTTTGCCCAAACCCACCTGCAGTTTTTAAAATGTCTGAAATGTCGGAAATTTGACTCCTGAGCGTGATTTTTGAGCCGAATTCTGACTCTCTGCACCTATTTTTCAGTTTCAAATTACGACTTTTTATACCGAAAATATGCTAATTACTGAAAACGGCGATGGGTCATATTTTGCCCAAACCCCCCTTCAGTTTTCAAAATGTCTGAAATGTCGGAAATTTTCCTCCTGACCGTGATTTTTGAGCCGAATTCTGACTCTCTGCACCTATTTTCAGTTTCAAATTACGACGTTTCATACCGAAAATATGCCAATTACTGAAAACGGCGATGGGTCATATTTTGCCCAAACCCCCCTGCCGTTTTTAAAATGTCTGAAATGTCGGAAATTTGGCTCCTGAGTGTGATTTTTTACCCGAATTCTGACTCTCTGCACCTATTTTCAGTTTCAAATTACGAAGTTTCATACCGAAAATATGCACATTACTGAAAACGGCGATGGGTCATATTTTGCCCAAACCCACCTGCAGTTTTTAAAATGTCTGAAATGTCGGTAATTTGACTCCTAAGCGTGATTTTTGAGCCGAATTCTGACTCACTGCACCTATTTTTATTTTCAAAATACGACGTTTCATACCGAACATATGCCAATTACTGTAAACGGCGATGGGTCATATTTTGCCCAAACCCCCCTGCAGTTTTCAAAATGTCTGAAATGTCGCAAATTTGACTCCTAAGTGTGATTTTCTATCCGAATTCTGTCTCTCTGCACCTATTTTCAGTTTCAAATTACGACTTTTCATACCGAAATAATGCCAATTACTGAAAACGGTGATGTGTCGTATTTTGCCCAAACCCCCCTGCAGTTTTCAAACTGTCTGAAATGTCGAAAATTTGACTCCTGAGCGTGATTTTTTATCCGAATTCTGACTCTCTACACCTGTTTTCAGTTTCAAATTACGACTTTTTATACCGAAAATATGCTAATTACTGAAAACGGCGATTGGTCATATTTTGCCCAAACCCCCCTGCAGTTTTCAAAATGTCTGAAATTTGACTCCTAAGCGTGATTTTTGAGCCGAATTCTGACTCTCTGCACCTATTTTCAGTTTCAAATTACGAAGTTTCATACCGAAAATATGCACATTACTGAAAACGGCGATGGGTCATATTTTGCCCAAACCCACCTGCAGTTTTTAAAATGTCTGAAATGTCGAAAATGTGGCTCCTGAGTGTGATTTTTGAGCCGAATTCTGACTCACTGCACCTATTTTTATTTTCAAAATACGACGTTTCATACCGAAAATATGCCAATTACTGTAAACGGCGATGGGTCATATTTTGCCCAAACCCCCCTGCAGTTTTCAAAATGTCTGAAATGTCGGAAATTTGACTCCTAAGTGTGATTTTTTATCCGAATTCTGTCTCTCTGCACCGTTTTTCAGTTTCAAATTACGACTTTTCATACCGAAAATATGCCAATTACTGAAAACGGTGATGGGTCGTATTTTGCCCAAACCCCCCTGCAGTTTTCAAAATGTCTGAAATGTCGCAAATTTGACTCCTAAGTGTGATTTTTTATCCGAATTCTGTCTCTCTGCACCTATTTTCAGTTTCAAATTACGACTTTTCATACCGAAATAATGCCAATTACTGAAAACGGTGATGTGTCGTATTTTGCCCAAACCCCCCTGCAGTTTTCAAACTGTCTGAAATGTCGAAAATTTGACTCCTGAGCGTGATTTTTTATCCGAATTCTGACTCTCTACACCTGTTTTCAGTTTCAAATGACGACTTTTTATACCGAAAATATGCTAATTACTGAAAACGGCGATTGGTCATATTTTGCCCAAACCCCCCTGCAGTTTTCAAAATGTCTGAAATTTGACTCCTAAGCGTGATTTTTGAGCCGAATTCTGACTCTCTGCACCTATTTTCAGTTTCAAATTACGACGTTTCATACCGAAAATATGCCCATTACTGAAAACGGCGATGGGTCATATTTTGCCCAAACCCCCCTGCAGTTTTTAATATGTCTGAAATGTCGAAAATTTGGCTCCTGAGTGTGATTTTTGAGCCGAATTCTGACTCTCTGCACCTATTTTCAGTTTCAAATTACGACGTTTCATACCGAAAATATGCACATTACTGAAAACGGCGATGGGTCATATTTTGCCCAAACCCCCCTGCAGTTTTTAAAATGTCTGAAATGTCGAAAATTTGGCTCCTGAGTGTGATTTTTGAGCCGAATTCTGACTCACTGCACCTATTTTTATTTTCAAAATACGACGTTTCATACCGAAAATATGCCAATTACTGTAAACGGCGATGGGTCATATTTTGCCCAAACCCCCCTGCAGTTTTCAAAATGTCTGAAATGTCGGAAATTTGACTCCTAAGTGTGATTTTTTATCCGAATTCTGTCTCTCTGCACCTATTTTCAGTTTCAAATTACGACTTTTCATACCGAAAATATGCCAATTACTGAAAACAGTGATGGGTCGTATTTTGCCCAAACCCCCCTGCAGTTTTCAAAATGTCTGAAATGTCGCAAATTTGACTCCTAAGTGTGATTTTTTATCCGAATTCTGTCTCTCTGCACCTATTTTCAGTTTCAAATTACGACTTTTCATACCGAAATAATGCCAATTACTGAAAACGGTGATGTGTCGTATTTTGCCCAAACCCCCCTGCAGTTTTCAAACTGTCTGAAATGTCGAAAATTTGACTCCTGAGCGTGATTTTTTATCCGAATTCTGACTCTCTACACCTGTTTTCAGTTTCAAATTACGACTTTTTATACCGAGAATATGCTAATTACTGAAAACGGCGATTGGTCATATTTTGCCCAAACCCCCCTGCAGTTTTCAAAATGTCTGAAATTTGACTCCTAAGCGTGATTTTTGAGCCGAATTCTGACTCTCTGCACCTATTTTCAGTTTCAAATTACGACGTTTCATACCGAAAATATGCCCATTACTGAAAACGGCGATGGGTCATATTTTGCCCAAACCCCCCTGCAGTTTTTAAAATGTCTGAAATGTCGAAAATTTGGCTCCTGAGTGTGATTTTTGAGCCGAATTTTGACTCTCTGCACCTATTTTCAGTTTCAAATTACGACGTTTCATACCGAAAATATGCACATTACTGAAAACGGCGATGGGTCATATTTTGCCCAAACCCCCCTGCAGTTTTTAAAATGTCTGAAATGTCGAAAATTTGGCTCCTGAGTGTGATTTTTGAGCCGAATTCTGACTCACTGCACCTATTTTTATTTTCAAAATACGACGTTTCATACCGAAAATATGCCAATTACTGAAAACGGCGATGGGTCATATTTTGCCCAAACCCCCCTGCAGTTTTCAAAATGTCTGAAATGTCGGAAATTTGACTCCTAAGTGTGATTTTTTATCCGAATTCTGTCTCTCTGCACCTATTTTCAGTTTCAAATTACGACTTTTCATACCAAAAATATGCCAATTACTGAAAACGGTGATGGGTCGTATTTTGCCCAAACCCCCCTGCAGTTTTCAAAATGTCTGAAATGTCGAAAATTTGACTCCGAAGCGTGATTTTTTATCCGAATTCTGACTCTCTACACCTGTTTTCAGTTTCAAATTACGACTTTTTATACCGTAAATATGCCAATTACTGAAAACGGCGATTGGTCATATTTTGCCAAAACCCCCCTGCAGTTTTCAAAATGTCTGAAATTTGACTCCTAAGCGTGATTTTTGAGCCGAATTCTGACTCTCTGCACCTATTTTCAGTTTCAAATTACGACGTTTCATACCGAAAATATGCCAATTACTGAAAACGGCGATGGGTCATATTTTGCCCAAACCCCCCCTGCAGTTTTCAAAATGTCTGAAATGTCGGAAATTTGACTCCTGAGCGTGATTTTTTAGCCAAATTCTGACTCTCTGCACCTATTTTCAGTTTCACATTACGACGTTTCATACCGAAAATATGCCAATTACTGTAACCGGCGATAGGTCATATTTTGCCCAAACCCCCCTACAGTTTTCAAAATGTCTGAAGTGTCGGAAATTGGACTCCTGAGCGTGATTTTTTATCCGAATTCTGTCTCTCTGCACCTATTTTTATTTTCAAAATACGACTTTTCATACCGAAAATATGACAATTACTGTAAACGGCGATGGGTCATATTTTGTCCAAACTCCCCTGCAGTTTTCAAAATGTCGGAAATGTCGGAAATTTGACTCCTGAGCGTGATTTTTTATCCGAATTCTGACTCTCTGCACCTATTTTCAGTTTCAAATTACGACGTTTCATACCGAAAATATGCCAATTACAGTAACCGGCGATAGGTCATATTTTGCCCAAACCCCCCTACAGTTTTCAAAATGTCTGAAGTGTCGGAAATTGGACTCCTGAGCGTGATTTTTTATCCGAATTCTGACTCTCTGCAACTTTTTTCAGTTTCAAATTACGACTTTTTATACCTAAAATATGCCAATTACTGAAAACAGCGATGGGTCATATTTTGCCCAAACCCCCCCTGCAGTTTTCAAAATGTCTGAAATGTCGGAAATTTGACTCCTGAGCGTGATTTTTGAGCCAAATTCTGACTCTCTGCACCTATTTTTAGTTTCAAATAACGAAGTTTCATACCGAAAATATGCCAAATACTGAAAACAGCAATGGGTCATATTTTGCCCAAACCCCCCTGCAGTTTTTAAAATGTCTGAAGTGTCGGAAATTTGGCTCCTGAGCGTGATTTTTGAGCCGAATTCTGACTCTCTGCACCTATTTTCAGTTTCAAATTACGACGTTTCATACCGAAAATATGCACATTACTGAAAACGGCGATGGGTCATATTTTGCCCAAACCCCCTGCAGTTTTTAAAATGTCTGAAATGTCGGAAATTTGACTCCTGAGCTTGATTTTTGAGCCGAATTCTGACTCTCTGCACCTATTTTCAGTTTCAAAATACGACGTTTCATACCAAAAATATGCCAATTAATGTACACGGCGATGGGTCATATTTTGCCCAAACCCCCCTGCAGTTTTCAAAAGTCTGAAATGTCGGAAATTTGACTCCTGAGCGTGATTTTTTATCCAAATTCTGTCTCTTTGCACCTATTTTCAGTTTCAAATTACGACTTTTCATACCGAAAATATGCCAATTACTGAAAACGGCGATGGGTCATATTTTGCCCAAACCCCCCTGCAGTTTTCAAAATGTCTGAAATGTCGGAAATTTAACTCCTAAGCGTAATTTTTGAGCCGAATTCTGACTCTCTGCACCTCTTTTCAGTTTCAAATTACGACGTTTCATACCGAAAATATGCCAATTACTGAAAACGGCGATGGGTCATATTTTGCCCAAACCCCCCTGCAGTTTTTAAAATGTCTGAAATGTCGGAAATTTGGCACCTGAGTGTGATTTTTGAGCTGAATTCTGACTCTCTGCACCTATTTTCAGTTTCAAATTACGACGTTTCATACCGAAAATATGCACATTACTGAAAACGGCGATGGGTCATATTTTGCCAAAACCCCCCTGCAGTTTTCAAAATGTCTGAAATGTCGGAAATTTGACTCCTGAGCGTGATTTTTTATCGGAATTCTGTCTCTCTGCACCTATTTTCAGTTTCAAATTACGACTTTTCATACCGAAAATATGCCAATTACTGAAAACGGCGATGGGTCATATTTTGCCCAAACCCCCCTGCAGTTTTCAAAATGTCTGAAATGTCGGAAATTTGACTCCTGAGCGTGATTTTTGAGCCAAATTCTGACTCTCTGCACCTAATTTTAGTTTCAAATTACGACGTTTCATACCGAAAATATGCCAATTACTCAAAACGGCAATGGGTCATATTTTGCCCAAACCCCCCTGCAGTTTTTAAAATGTCTGAAATGTCGGAAATTTGGCTCCTGAGCGTGATTTTTGAGCCGAATTCTGACTCTCTGCACTTATTTTCAGTTTCAAATTACGACGTTTCATACCGAAAATATGCCAATTACTGAAAACGGCGATGGGTCATATTTTGCCCAAACCCCCTGCAGTTTTTAAAATGTCTGAAATGTCGGAAATTTGACTCCTGAGCATGATTTTTGAGCCGAATTCTGACTCTCTGCACCTATTTTTATTTTCAAAATACGACGTTTCATACCGAAAATATGCCAATTACTGTAAACGGCGATGGTCATATTTTGCCCAAACCCCCCTGCAGTTTTCAAAATGTCTGAAATGTCGGAAATTTGACTCCTGAACATGATTTTTTATCCAAATTCTGTCTCTCTGCACCTATTTTCAGTTTCAAATTACGACTTTTCATACCGAAAATATGCCAATTACTGAAAACGGTGATGGGTCATATTTTGCCCAAACCCCCCTGCAGTTTTCAAAATGTCTGAAATGTCGAAAATTTGACTCCTGAACGTGATTTTTTATCCGAATTCTGACTCTCTACACCTGTTTTCAGTTTCAAATTACTTTTTATACCGAAAATATGCCAATTACTGAACAAGGCGATTGGTCATATTTTGCACAAACCCCCCTGCAGTTTTCAAAATGTCTGAAATGTCGGAAATTTGGCTCCTGAGTGTGATTTTTGAGCTGAATTCTGACTCTCTGCACCAATTTTCAGTTTCAAATTACGACGTTTCATACCGAAAATATGCACATTACGGAAAACGGCGATGGGTCATATTTTGCCAAAACCCCCCTGCAGTTTTCAAAATGTCTGAAATGTCGGAAATTTGACTCCTGAGCGTGATTTTTTTTCCGAATTCTGTCTCTCTGCACCTATTTTTATTTTCAAAATACGACTTTTCATACCGAAAATATGACAATTACTGTAAACGGCGATGGGTCATATTTTGTCCAAACTCCCCTGCAGTTTTCAAAATGTCGGAAATGTCGGAAATTTGACTCCTGAGCGTGATTTTTTATCCGAATTCTGACTCTCTGCACCTATTTTCAGTTTCAAATTACGACGTTTCATACCGAAAATATGCCAATTACTGTAACCGGCGATAGGTCATATTTTGCCCAAACCCCCCTACAGTTTTCAAAATGTCTGAAGTGTCGGAAATTGGACTCCTGAGCGTGATTTTTTATCCGAATTCTGACTCTCTGCAACTTTTTTCAGTTTCAAATTACGACTTTTTATACCTAAAATATGCCAATTACTGAAAACAGCGATGGGTCATATTTTGCCCAAACCCCCCCTGCAGTTTTCAAAATGTCTGAAATGTCGGAAATTTGACTCCTGAGCGTGATTTTTGAGCCAAATTCTGACTCTCTGCACCTATTTTTAGTTTCAAATTACGAAGTTTCATACCGAAAATATGCCAATTACTCAAAACGGCAATGGGTCATATTTTGCCCAAACCCCCCTGCAGTTTTTAAAATGTCTGAAATGTCGGAAATTTGGCTCCTGAGCGTGATTTTTGAGCCGAATTCTGACTCTCTGCACTTATTTTCAGTTTCAAATTACGACGTTTCATACCGAAAATATGCCAATTACTGAAAACGGCGATGGGTCATATTTTGCCCAAACCCCCTGAAGTTTTTAAAATGTCTGAAATGTCGGAAATTTGACTCCTGAGCATGATTTTTGAGCCGAATTCTGACTCTCTGCACCTATTTTTATTTTCAAAATACGACGTTTCATACCGAAAATATGCCAATTACTGAAAACGGCGATGGTTCATATTTTGCCCAAACCCCCCTGCAGTTTTCAAAAGTCTGAAATGTCGGAAATTTGACTCCTGAACGTGATTTTTTATCCAAATTCTGTCTCTCTGCACCTATTTTCAGTTTCAAATTACGACTTTTCATACCGAAAATATGCCAATTACTGAAAACGGCGATGGGTCATATTTTGCCCAAACCCCCCTGCAGTTTTCAAAATGTCTGAAATGTCGAAAATTTGACTCCTGAACGTGATTTTTTATCCGAATTCTGACTCTCTACACCTGTTTTCAGTTTCAAATTACTTTTTATACCGAAAATATGCCAATTACTGAACACGGCGATTGGTCATATTTTGCACAAACCCCCCCTGCAGTTTTCAAAATGTCTGAAATGTCGGAAATTTGGCTCCTGAGTGTGATTTTTGAGCTGAATTCTGACTCTCTGCACCAATTTTCAGTTTCAAATTACGACGTTTCATACCGAAAATATGCACATTACGGAAAACGGCGATGGGTCATATTTTGCCCAAACCCCCCTGCAGTTTTCAAAATGTCTGAAATGTCGGAAATTTGACTCCTGAGCGTGATTTTTGAGCCGAATTCTGACTCTCTGCACTTATTTTCAGTTTCAAATTACGACTTTTTACACCGAAAATATGCCAATTACTGAAAACGGCGAAGGGTCATATTTTGCACAAACCCCCCTGCAGTTTTCAAAATGTCTGAAATGTCGGAAATTTGACTCCTAAGCGTGATTTTTGAGCCGAATTCTGACTCTCTGCACCTATTTTCAGTTTCAAATTACGAAGTTTCATACCGAAAATATGCCAATTACTGAAAACAGCAATGGGTCATATTTTGCCCAAACCCCCGTGCAGTTTTTAAAATGTCTGAAATGTCGGGAATTTGGCTCCTGAGCGTGATTTTTGAGCCGAATTCTGACTCTCTGCACCTATTTTCAGTTTCAAATTACGACGTTTCATACCGAAAATATGCACATTACTGAAAACGGCGATGGGTCATATTTTGCCCAAACCCCCTGCAGTTTTTAAAATGTCTGAAATGTCGGAAATTTGACTCCTGAGCTTGATATTTGAGCCGAATTCTGACTCTCTGCACCTATTTTCAGTTTCAAAATACGACGTTTCATACCGAAAATATGCCAATTAATGTACACGGCGATGGGTCATATTTTGCCCAAACCCCCCTGCAGTTTTCAAAAGTCTGAAATGTCGGAAATTTGACTCCTGAGCGTGATTTTTTATCCAAATTCTGTCTCTTTGCACCTATTTTCAGTTTCAAATTACGACTTTTCATACCGAAAATATGCCAATTACTGAAAACGGCGATGGGTCATATTTTGCCCAAACCCCCCTGCAGTTTTCAAAATGTCTGAAATGTCGAAAATTTGACTCCTGACCGTGATTTTTTATCCGAATTCTGACTATCTACACCTGTTTTCAGTTTCAAATTACGACTTTTCATACCGAAAATATGCCAATTACTGAAAACGGCGATGGGTCATATTTTGCCCAAACCCCCCTGCAGTTTTCAAAATGTCTGAAATGTCGGAAATTTGACTCCTGAGCGTGATTTTTGAGCCAAATTCTGACTCTCTGCACCTAATTTTAGTTTCAAATTACGACGTTTCATACCGAAAATATGCCAATTACTCAAAACGGCAATGGGTCATATTTTGCCCAAACCCCCCTGCAGTTTTTAAAATGTCTGAAATGTCGGAAATTTGGCTCCTGAGCGTGATTTTTGAGCCGAATTCTGACTCTCTGCACTTATTTTCAGTTTCAAATTACGACGTTTCATACCGAAAATATGCCAATTACTGAAAACGGCGATGGGTCATATTTTGCCCAAACCCCCTGCAGTTTTTAAAATGTCTGAAATGTCGGAAATTTGACTCCTGAGCATGATTTTTGAGCCGAATTCTGACTCTCTGCACCTATTTTTATTTTCAAAATACGACGTTTCATACCGAAAATATGCCAATTACTGTAAACGGCGATGGTTCATATTTTGCCCAAACCCCCCTGCAGTTTTCAAAATGTCTGAAATGTCGGAAATTTGACTCCTGAACGTGATTTTTTATCCAAATTCTGTCTCTTTGCACCTATTTTCAGTTTCAAATTACGACTTTTCATATCGAAAATATGCCAATTACTGAAAACGGCGATGGGTCATATTTTGCCCAAACCCCCCTGCAGTTTTCAAAATGTCTGAAATGTCGAAAATTTGACTCCTGACCGTGATTTTTTATCCGAATTCTGACTATCTACACCTGTTTTCAGTTTCAAATTACGACTTTTTATACCGAAAATATGCCAATTACTGAAAACAACGATTGGTCATATTTTGCCCAAACCCCCCTGCAGTTTTCAAAATGTCTGAAATGTCGGAAATTTAACTCCTAAGCGTGATTTTTGAGCCGAATTCTGACTCTTTGCACCTCTTTTCAGTTTCAAATTACGACGTTTCATACCGAAAATATGCCAATTACTGAAAACGGCGATGGGTCATATTTTGCCCAAACCCCCCTGCAGTTTTTAAAATGTCTGAAATGTCGGAAATTTGGCACCTGAGTGTGATTTTTGAGCTGAATTCTGACTCTGCACCTATTTTCAGTTTCAAATTACGACGTTTCATACCGAAAATATGCACATTACTGAAAACGGCGATGGGTCATATTTTGCCAAAACCCCCCTGCAGTTTTCAAAATGTCTGAAATGTCGGAAATTTGACTCCTGAGCGTGATTTTTTATCGGAATTCTGTCTCTCTGCACCTATTTTCAGTTTCAAATTACGACTTTTCATACCGAAAATATGCCAATTACTGAAAACGGCGATGGGTCATATTTTGCCCAAACCCCCCTGCAGTTTTCAAAATGTCTGAAATGTCGGAAATTTGACTCCTGAGCGTGATTTTTGAGCCAAATTCTGACTCTCTGCACCTAATTTTAGTTTCAAATTACGACGTTTCATACCGAAAATATGCCAATTACTCAAAACGGCAATGGGTCATATTTTGCCCAAACCCCCCTGCAGTTTTTAAAATGTCTGAAATGTCGGAAATTTGGCTCCTGAGCGTGATTTTTGAGCCGAATTCTGACTCTCTGCACTTATTTTCAGTTTCAAATTACGACGTTTCATACCGAAAATATGCCAATTACTGAAAACGGCGATGGGTCATATTTTGCCCAAACCCCCTGAAGTTTTTAAAATGTCTGAAATGTCGGAAATTTGACTCCTGAGCATGATTTTTGAGCCGAATTCTGACTCTCTGCACCTATTTTTATTTTCAAAATACGACGTTTCATACCGAAAATATGCCAATTACTGAAAACGGCGATGGTTCATATTTTGCCCAAACCCCCCTGCAGTTTTCAAAAGTCTGAAATGTCGGAAATTTGACTCCTGAACGTGATTTTTTATCCAAATTCTGTCTCTCTGCACCTATTTTCAGTTTCAAATTACGACTTTTCATACCGAAAATATGCCAATTACTGAAAACGGCGATGGGTCATATTTTGCCCAAACCCCCCTGCAGTTTTCAAAATGTCTGAAATGTCGAAAATTTGACTCCTGAACGTGATTTTTTATCCGAATTCTGACTCTCTACACCTGTTTTCAGTTTCAAATTACTTTTTATACCGAAAATATGCCAATTACTGAACACGGCGATTGGTCATATTTTGCACAAACCCCCCCTGCAGTTTTCAAAATGTCTGAAATGTCGGAAATTTGGCTCCTGAGTGTGATTTTTGAGCTGAATTCTGACTCTCTGCACCAATTTTCAGTTTCAAATTACGACGTTTCATACCGAAAATATGCACATTACGGAAAACGGCGATGGGTCATATTTTGCCCAAACCCCCCTGCAGTTTTCAAAATGTCTGAAATGTCGGAAATTTGACTCCTGAGCGTGATTTTTGAGCCGAATTCTGACTCTCTGCACCTATTTTCAGTTTCAAATTACGACGTTTCATACCGAAAATATGCCAATTACTGAAAACGGCGATGGGTCATATTTTGCCCAAACCCCCCTGCAGTTTTTAAAATGTCTGAAGTGTCGGAAATTTGGCTCCTGAGTGTGATTTTTGAGCTGAATTCTGACTCTCTGCACCAATTTTCAGTTTCAAATTACGACGTTTCATACCGAAAATATGCACATTACGGAAAACGGCGATGGGTCATATTTTGCCCAAACCCCCCTGCAGTTTTCAAAATGTCTGAAATATCGGAAATTTGACTCCTGAGCGTGATTTTTGAGCCGAATTCTGACTCTCTGCACTTATTTTCAGTTTCAAATTACGACTTTTTACACCGAAAATATGCCAATTACTGAAAACGGCGAAGGGTCATATTTTGCACAAACCCCCCTGCAGTTTTCAAAATGTCTGAAATGTCGGAAATTTGACTCCTAAGCGTGATTTTTGAGCCGAATTCTGACTCTCTGCACCTATTTTCAGTTTCAATTTACGACGTTTCATACCGATAATATGCCAATTACTGAAAACGGCGATGGGTCATATTTTGCCCAAACCCCCCTGCAGTTTTTAAAATGTCTGAAATGTCGGAAATTTGGCTCCTGAGTGTGATTTTTGAGCTGAATTCTGACTCTCTGCACCAATTTTCAGTTTCAAATTACGACGTTTCATACCGAAAATATGCACATTACGGAAAACGGCGATGGGTCATATTTTGCCCAAACCCCCCTGCAGTTTTCAAAATGTCTGAAATGTCTGAAATTTGACTCCTGAGCGTGATTTTTGAGCCGAATTCTGACTCTCTGCACCTATTTTCAGTTTTAAATTACGACGTTTCGTATAGAAAATATGCCAATTACTGTAAACGGCAATGGGTCATATTTCGCCGAAACCCCCCTGCAGTTTTCAAAATGTCTGAAATGTCGGAAATTTGACTCCTGAGCGTGATTTTTGAACCGAATTCTGACTCTCTGCACCTATTTTCAGTTTTAAATTTCGACGTTTCATACCGAAAATATGCCAATTACTGTAAACGGCGATGGGTCATATTTTGCCCAAACCCCCCTGCAGTTTTCAAAATGTCTGAAATGTCGGAAATTTGACTCCTGAGCGTGATTTTTGAGCCGAATTCTGACTCTCTGCACCTTTTTTCAGTTTCAAATTACGACTTCTTATACCGAAAATCTGCCAATTACTGAAAACGGCGATGGGTCATATTTTTCCCAAACCCCCCTACAGTTTTCAAATTGTCTGAAATGTCGGAAATTTGACTCCTGAGCGTGATTTTTGAGCTGAATTCTGACTCTCTGCACTTATTTTCAGTTTCAAATTACGACTTTTTACACCGAAAATATGCAAATTACTGAAAACGGCGAAGGGTCATATTTTGCCCAAACCCCCCTGCAGTTTTCAAAATGTCTGAAATGTCGGAAATTTGACTCCTGAGCGTGATTT
Organism: Procambarus clarkii; assembly: GCF_040958095.1. Lineage (NCBI taxonomy): Eukaryota > Metazoa > Arthropoda > Malacostraca > Decapoda > Cambaridae > Procambarus > Procambarus clarkii. The sequence goes on along the minus strand of NW_027189228.1, from coordinate 286,361 downwards.
TTGAGCCGAATTCTGACTCTCTGCACCTATTTTCAGATTCAAATTACGACTTCTTATACCCAAAATCTGCCAATTACTGAAAACGGCGATGGGTCATATTTTTCCCAAACCCCCCTACAGTTTTCAAAATGTCTGAAATGTCGGAAATTTGACTCCTGAGCGTGATTTTTGAGCCGAATTCTGACTCTCTGCACTTATTTTCAGTTTCAAATTACGAATTTTTACACCGAAAATATGCCAATTACTGAAAACGGCGATGGGTCATATTTTGCCCAAACCCCCCCCTGCAGTTTTCAAAATGTCTGAAATGTCGGAAATTTGACTCCTGAGCGTGATTTTTTATCCGAATTCTGACTCTCTGCACCTATTTTCAGTTTCAAATTACGACTTTTTATACCGAACATATGCCAATTACTAAAAACGGCGATGGGTCATATTTTGCCCAAACCCCCCTGCAGTTTTCAAAATGTCTGAAATGTCTGAAATTTGACTCCTGAGCGTGATTTTCTATCCGAATTCTGACTCTCTGCACCTATTTTCAGTTTCAAATTACGACTTTTTATACCGAAAATATGCCAATTACTGACAACAGCGATGGGTCATATTTTGCCCAAACCCCCCTGCAGTTTTCAAAATGTCTGAAATGTCGGAAATTTGACTCCTGAGCGTGATTTTTGAGCCGAATTCTGACTCTCTGCACCTATTTTCAGTTTTAAATTACGACGTTTCGTATAGAAAATATGCCAATTACTGTAAACGGCAATGGGTCATATTTCGCCCAAACCCCCCTGCAGTTTTCGAAATGTCTGAAATGTCGGAAATTTGACTCCTGAGCGTGATTTTTGAACCGAATTCTGACTCTCTGCACCTATTTTCAGTTTTAAATTTCGACGTTTCATACCGAAAATATGCCAATTACTGTAAACGGCGATGGGTCATATTTTGCCCAAACCCCCCTGCAGTTTTCAAAATGTCTGAAATGTCGGAAATTTGACTCCTGAGCGTGATTTTTGAGCCGAATTCTGACTCTCTGCACCTATTTTCAGTTTCAAATTACGACTTCTTATACCGAAAATCTCCCAATTACTGAAAACGGCGATGGGTCATATTTTTCCCAAACCCCCTACAGTTTTCAAATTGTCTGAAATGTCGGAAATTTGACTCCTGAGCGTGATTTTTGAGCCGAATTCTGACTTTCTGCACTTATTTGCAGTTTCAAATTACGACTTTTTACACCGAAAATATGCCAATTACTGAAAACGGCGATGGGTCATATTTTGCCCAAGCCCCCCTGCAGTTTTCAAAATGTCTGAAATGTCGGAAATTTGACTCCTGAGCGTGATTTTTGAACCGAATTCTGACTCTCTGCACCTATTTTCAGTTTCAAATTTCGACGTTTCATACCGAAAATATGCCAATTTCTGTAAACGGCGATGGATCATATTTTGCCCAAACCCCCCTGCAGTTTTCAAAATGTCTGAAATGTCGGAAATTTGACTCCTGAGCGTGATTTTTGAGCCGAATTCTGACTCTCTGCACCTATTTTCAGTTTCAAATTACGTCTTTTTATACCGAAAATATGCCAATTACTGAAAACTGCGATGGGTCATATTTTGCCCAAACCCCCCTGCAGTTTTCAAAATGTCTGAAATGTCGGAAATTTGACTCCTGAGCGTGATTTTTGAGCCGAATTCTGACACTCTGCACCTATTTTCAGTTTCAAATTACGACTTTTTATACCGAAAATATGCCAATTATTGAAAACGGCGATGGGTCATATTTTGCCCAAACCCCCCTGCAGTTTTCAAAATGTCTGAAATGTCGGAAATTTGACTCCTGAGCGTGATTTTTGAGCCGAATTCTGACTCTCTGCACTTATTTTCAGTTTCAAATTACGACTTTTTACACCGAAAATATGCCAATTACTGAAAACGGCGAAGGGTCATATTTTGCCCAAACCCCCTTCAGTTTTCAAAATGTCTGAAATGTCGGAAATTTGACTCCTGAGCGTGATTTTTTAGCCGAATTCTGACTCTCTGCACCTATTTTCAGTTTTAAATTACGACTTTTAATACCGAAAATATGCCAATTACTGAAACGGCAATGGGTCAAATTTTGCCCAAACCCCCCTGCAGTTTTCAAAATGTCTAAAATGTCGGAAATTTGACTCCTGAGCGTTATTTTTGAGCCAAATTCTGACTCTCTGCACCTATTTTCAGTTTCAAATTACGAATTTTTATACCGAAAATATGCCAATTACTGAAAACGGCGATGGGCCATATTTTGACCAAACCCCCCTGCAGTTTTCAAAATGTCTGAAATTTCGAAAATTTGACTCCTGAGCGTGATTTTTGAGCCTAATTCTGACACTCTGCACCTATTTTCAGTTTCAAATTACGACTTTTTATACCGAAAATATGCCAATTACTGAAAACGGCGATGGGTCATATTTTGCCAAAAACCCCCCTTGCAATTTTCAATATGTCCGAAATGTCGGAAATTTGACTCCTGAGCGTGATTTTTGAGCCGAATTCTGACTCTCTGCACCTATTTTCTGTTTCAAATTACGACTTTTTATACCGAAAATATGCCTATTACTTTAAACGGCGATGGGTCATATTTTGCCCAAACCCCCCTGCAGTTTTCAAAATGTCTGAAATGTCGGAAAATTGACTCCTCAGCGTGATTTTTGAGCCGAATACTGACTCTCTGCACCTATTTTCAGTTTCAAATTACGACTTTTTATACCGAAAATATGCCAATTACTGAAAACGGCGATGGGTCATATTTTGCCCAAACACCCCTGCAGTTTTCAAAATGTCTGAAATGTCGGAAATTTGACTCCTGAGCGTGATTTTCTCTCCGAATTCTGACTCTCTGCACCTATTTTCCGTTTCAAATTACGACGTTTCGTACCGAAAATATGCCTATTACTGTAAACAACGATGGGTCATATTTTGCCCAAACCCCCCTGCAGTTTTCAAAATGTCTGAAATGTCGGAAATTTGACTCCTGAGCGTGATTTTTGAACCGAATTTTGACTCTCTGCACCTATTTTCAGTTTCAAATTTCGACGTTTCGTACCGAAAATATGCCTATTACTGTAAACGGCGATGGGTCATATTTTGCCCAAACCCCCCTGCAGTTTTCAAAATGTCTGAAATGTCGGAAATTTGAATCCTGAGCGTGATTTTTGAGCCGAATTCTGACTCTCTGGACCTATTTTCAGTTTCATATTACGTCTTTTTATACCGAAAATATGCCAATTACTGAAAACGGCGATGGGTCATATTTTGCCCAAACCCCCGTGCAGTTTTCAAAATGTCTAAAATGTCGGAAATTTGACTCCTGAGCGTGATTTTTGAGCCGAATTTTGACACTCTGCACCTATTTTCAGTTTTAAATTACGACTTTTTATACCGAAAATATGCCAATTACTGAAAACGGCGAGGGTCATATTTTGTCCAATCCCCCCTGCAGTTTTCAAAATGTCTGAAATGTCGTAAATTTGACTCCTGAGCGTGATTTTTTAGCCGAATTCTGACTCTCTGCACCTATTTTCAGTTTCAAATTACGACTTTTTATACCGAAAATATGCCAATTACTGAAAACGGCGATGGGTCATATTTTGCCAAAAACCCCCTGCGGTTTTCAAAATGTCTAAAATGTCGGAAATTTGACTCCTGAGCGTGATTTTTGAGCCTAATGCTGACTGTCTGCACCTATTTTCAGTTTCAAATTACGACTTTTTATACCGAAAATATGCCAATTACTGAAAACATCGATAGGTCATATTTTTCCCAAACCCCCCTGCAGTTTTCAAAATGTCTGAAATGTCGGAAATTTGACTCCTGAGCTTGACTTTTGAGCCGAATTCTGACTCTCTGCACCTATTTTCTGTTTCAAATTACGAATTTTTATACCGAAAATATGCCAATTACTGAAAACGGCGAAGGGTCATATTTTGCCCAAAACCCCCTGCAGTTTTCAAAATGTCTGAAATGTCTGAAATTTGACTCATGATTGTGATTTTTTAGCCGAATTCTGACTCTCTGCACGTATTTTCAGTTTCAAGTTACGACTTTTTATACCGAAAATATGCCAATTACTGAAAACGGCGATTGGTCATATTTTGCCAAAAACCCCCTGCAGTTTTCAAAATGTCTGAAATGTCGGAAATTTTACTCCTGAGCGTGATTTTTGAGCCGAATTCTGACTCTCTGCACCTATTTTCAGTTTCAAATTACGACTTTTTATACCGAAAATATGCCAATTACTGAAAACGTCAATGGGTCAAATTTTGCCCAAACCCCCCTGCAGTTTTCAAAATGTCTAAAATGTCGGAAATTTGACTCCTGAGCGTAATTTTTGAGCCGAATTCTGACTCTCTACACCTATTTTCAGTTTCAAATTACGACTTTTTATACCGAAAATATGCCAATTACTGAAAACGGCGATGGGTCATATTTTGACCAAACCCCCCTGCAGTTTTCAAAATGTCTGAAATTTCGAAAATTTGACTCCTGAGGGTGATTTTTGAGCCTAATTCTGACTCTCTGCATCTATTTTTAGTTTCAAATTACGACTTTTTATACCGAAAATATGCCAATTACTGAAAACTACGATGGGTCATATTTTGCGCAAACCCCCCTGCAGTTTTCAAAATGTCTGAAATGTCGGAAATTTGACTCCTGAGCGTGACTTTTGAGCCAAATTCTGACTCTCTGCACCTATTTTCTGTTTTAAATTACGACTTTTTATACCGAAAATATGCCAATTACTGAAAACGGCGATGGGTCATATTTTGCGCAAACCCCCCTGCAGTTTTCAAAATGTCTGAAATGTCAGAAATTTGACTCCTCAGCGTGATTTTTGAGCCGAATACTGACTTTCTGCACCTATTTTCAGTTTCAAATTACGACTGTTTATACCGAAAATCTGCCAATTACTGAAAACGGCGATGGGTCATATATTTTCCAAACCCCCCTACAGTTTTCAAATTGTCTGAAATGTCGGAAATTTGACTCCTGAGCGTGATTTTTGAGCCGAATTCTGACTCTCTGGACCTATTTTCAGTTTCATATTACGTCTTTTTATACCGAAAATATGCCAATTACTGAAAACGGCGATGGGTCATATTTTGCCCAAACCCCCGTGCAGTTTTCAAAATGTCTAAAATGTCGGAAATTTGACTCCTGAGCGTGATTTTTGAGCCGAATTTTGACACTCTGCACCTATTTTCAGTTTTAAATTACGACTTTTTATACCGAAAATATGCCAATTACTGAAAACGGCGAGGGTCATATTTTGTCCAATCCCCCCTGCAGTTTTCAAAATGTCTGAAATGTCGTAAATTTGACTCCTGAGCGTGATTTTTTAGCCGAATTCTGACTCTCTGCACCTATTTTCAGTTTCAAATTACGACTTTTTATACCGAAAATATGCCAATTACTGAAAACGGCGATGGGTCATATTTTGCCAAAAACCCCCTGCGGTTTTCAAAATGTCTAAAATGTCGGAAATTTGACTCCTGAGCGTGATTTTTGAGCCTAATGCTGACTGTCTGCACCTATTTTCAGTTTCAAATTACGACTTTTTATACCGAAAATATGCCAATTACTGAAAACATCGATAGGTCATATTTTTCCCAAACCCCCCTGCAGTTTTCAAAATGTCTGAAATGTCGGAAATTTGACTCCTGAGCTTGATTTTTGAGCCGAATTCTGACTCTCTGCACCTATTTTCTGTTTCAAATTACGACTTTTTATACCGAAAATATGCCAATTACTGAAAACGGCGAAGGGTCATATTTTGCCCAAAACCCCCTGCAGTTTTCAAAATGTCTGAAATGTCTGAAATTTGACTCATGATTGTGATTTTTTAGCCGAATTCTGACTCTCTGCACCTATTTTCAGTTTCAAGTTACGACTTTTTATACCGAAAATATGCCAATTACTGAAAACGGCGATGGGTCATATTTTGCCAAAAACCCCCTGCAGTTTTCAAAATGTCTGAAATGTCGGAAATTTTACTCCTGAGCGTGATTTTTGAGCCGAATTCTGACTCTCTGCACCTATTTTCAGTTTCAAATTACGACTTTTTATACCGAAAATATGCCAATTACTGAAAACGTCAATGGGTCAAATTTTGCCCAAACCCCCCTGCAGTTTTCAAAATGTCTAAAATGTCGGAAATTTGACTCCTGATCGTAATTTTTGAGCCGAATTCTGACTCTCTACACCTATTTTCAGTTTCAAATTACGACTTTTTATACCGAAAATATGCCAATTACTGAAAACGGCGATGGGTCATATTTTGACCAAACCCCCCTGCAGTTTTCAAAATGTCTGAAATTTCGAAAATTTGACTCCTGAGGGTGATTTTTGAGCCTAATTCTGACTCTCTGCATCTATTTTTAGTTTCAAATTACGACTTTTTATACCGAAAATATGCCAATTACTGAAAACTACGATGGGTCATATTTTGCGCAAACCCCCCTGCAGTTTTCAAAATGTCTGAAATGTCGGAAATTTGACTCCTGAGCGTGACTTTTGAGCCAAATTCTGACTCTCTGCACCTATTTTCTGTTTTAAATTACGACTTTTTATACCGAAAATATGCCAATTACTGAAAACGGCGATGGGTCATATTTTGCGCAAACCCCCCTGCAGTTTTCAAAATGTCTGAAATGTCAGAAATTTGACTCCTCAGCGTGATTTTTGAGCCGAATACTGACTTTCTGCACCTATTTTCAGTTTCAAATTACGACTGTTTATACCGAAAATCTGCCAATTACTGAAAACGGCGATGGGTCATATATTTTCCAAACCCCCCTACAGTTTTCAAATTGTCTGAAATGTCGGAAATTTGACTCCTGAGCGTGATTTTTGAGCCGAATTCTGACTCTATGCACTTATTTTCACTTTCAAATTACGACTTTTTACACCGAAAATATGCCAATTACTGAAAACGGCGAAGGGTCATATTTTGCCCAAACCCCCCTGCAGTTTTCAAAATGTCTGAAATGTCGGAAATTTGACTCATGAGCGTGATTTTTGAGCCGAATTCTGACTCTCTGCACCTATTTTCAGATTCAAATTACGACTTCTTTTACCCAAAATCTGCCAATTACTGAAAACGGCGATGGGTCATATTTTTCCCAAACCCCCCTACAGTTTTCAAAATGTCTGAAATGTCGGAAATTTGACTCCTGAGCGTGATTTTTGAGCCGAATTCTGACTCTCTGCACTTATTTTCAGTTTCAAATTACGACTTTTTACACCGAAAATATGCCAATTACTGAAAACGGCGAAGGGTCATATTTTGCCCAAACCCCCTGCATTTTTCAAAATGTCTGAAATGTCGGAAATTTGACTCCTGAGCGTGATTTTTGAGCCGAATTCTGACTCTCTGCACCTATTTTCAGTTTCAAATTACGACTTCTTATACCCAAAATCTGCCAATTACTGAAAACGGCGATGGGTCATATTTTTCCCAAACCCCCCTACAGTTTTCAAAATGTCTGAAATGTCGGAAATTTGACTCCTGAGCGTGATTTTTGAGCCGAATTCTGACTCTCTGCACTTATTTTCAGTTTCAAATTACGACTTTTTACACCGAAAATATGCCAATTACTGAAAACGGCGAAGGGTCATATTTTGCCAAAACTCCCTACATTTTTCAAAATGTCTGAAATGTCGGAAATTTGACTCCTGAGCGTGATTTTTTAGCCGAATTCTGACTCTCTGCACCTATTTTCAGTTTCAAATTACGACTTTTTATACCGAAAATATGCCAATTACTGAAACGGCAATGGGTCAAATTTTGCCCAAACCCCCCTGAAGTTTTCAAAATGTCTAAAATGTCGGAAATTTGACTCCTGAGTGTGATTTTTGAGCCGAATTCTGACTCTCTGCACCTATTTTCAGTTTCAAATTACGACTTTTTATACCGAAAATATGCCAATTACTGAAAACGGCGATGGGTCATATTTTGCCCAAACCCCCCTGCAGTTTTCAAAATGTCTGAAATGTCGGAAATTTGACTCCTGAGCGTGATTTTTGAGCCGAATTCTGACACTCTGCACCTTTTTTCAGTTTCAAATTACGACTTTTTATACCGAAAATATGCCAATTACTGAAAACGGCGATTGGTCATATTTTGCCAAAAACCCCCTTGCAGTTTTCAATATGTCCGAAATGTCGGAAATTTGACTCCTGAGCGTGATTTTTGAGCCGAATTCTGACTCTCTGCACCTATTTTCTGTTTCAAATTACGACTTTTTATACCGAAAATATGCCTATTACTTTAAACGGCGATGGGTCATATTTTGCCCAAACCCCCATGCAGTTTTCAAAATGTCTAAAATGTCGGAAAATTGACTCCTCAGCGTGATTTTTGAGCCGAATACTGACTCTCTGCACCTATTTTCAGTTTCAAATTACGACTTTTTATACCGAAAATATGCCAATTACTGAAAACGGCGATGGGTCATATTTTGCCCAAACACCCCTGCAGTTTTCAAAATGTCTGAAATGTCGGAAATTTGACTCCTGAGCGTGATTTTCTCTCCGAATTCTGACTCTCTGCACCTATTTTCCGTTTCAAATTACGACTTTTAATACCGAAAATATGCCAATTACTGACAACAGCGATGGGTCATATTTTGCCCAAACCCCCCTGCAGTTTTTAAAATGTCTGAAATGTCGGAAATTTGACTCCTGAGCGTGATTTTTGAACCGAATTCTGACTCTCTGCACCTATTTTCAGTTTCAAATTTCGACGTTTCGTACCGAAAATATGCCAATTACTGTAAACGGCGATGGGTCATATTTTGCCCAAACCCCCCTGCAGTTTTCAAAATGTCTGAAATGTCGGAAATTTGAATCCTGAGCGTGATTTTTGAGCCGAATTCTGACTCTCTGCACCTATTTTCAGTTTCATATTACGTCTTTTTATACCGAAAATATGCCAATTACTGAAAACGGCGATGGGTCATATTTTGCCCAAACCCCCGTGCAGTTTTCAAAATGTCTAAAATGTCGGAAATTTGACTCCTGAGCGTGATTTTTGAGCCGAATTTTGACACTCTGCACCTATTTTCAGTTTTAAATTACGACTTTTAATACCGAAAATATGCCAATTACTGAAAACGGCGAGGGTCATATTTTGTCCAATCCCCCCTGCAGTTTTCAAAATGTCTGAAATGTCGTAAATTTGACTCCTGAGCGTGATTTTTTAGCCGAATTCTGACTCTCTGCACCTATTTTCAGTTTCAAATTACGACTTTTTATACCGAAAATATGCCAATTACTGAAAACGGCAATGGGTCAAATTTTGCCCAAACCCCCCTGCGGTTTTCAAAATGTCTAAAATGTCGGAAATTTGACTCCTGATCGTGATTTTTGAGCCTAATGCTGACTGTCTGCACCTATTTTCAGTTTCAAATTACGACTTTTTATACCGAAAATATGCCAATTACTGAAAACATCGATAGGTCATATTTTGCCCAAACCCCCCTGCAGTTTTCAAAATGTCTGAAATGTCGGAAATTTGACTCCTGAGCTTGATTTTTGAGCCGAATTCTGACTCTCTGCACCTATTTTCTGTTTTAAATTACGACTTTTTATACCGAAAATATGCCAATTACTGAATACGGCGAAGGGTCATATTTTGCCCAAAACCCCCTGCAGTTTTCAAAATGTCTGAAATGTCTGAAATTTGACTCATGATTGTGATTTTTTAGCCGAATTCTGACTCTCTGCACCTATTTTCAGTTTCAAGTTACGACTTTTTATACCGAAAATATGCCAATTACTGAAAACGGCGATGGGTCATATTTTGCCAAAAACCCCCTGCAGTTTTCAAAATGTCTGAAATGTCGGAAATTTTACTCCTGAGCGTGATTTTTGAGCCGAATTCTGACTCTCTGCACCTATTTTCAGTTTCAAATTACGACTTTTTATACCGAAAATATGCCAATTACTGAAAACGTCAATGGGTCAGATTTTGCCCAAACCCCCCTGCAGTTTTCAAAATGTCTAAAATGTCGGAAATTTGACTCCTGAGCGTAATTTTTGAGCCGAATTCTGACTCTCTGCACCTATTTTCAGTTTCAAATTACGACTTTTTATACCGAAAATATGCCAATTACTGAAAACGTCAATGGGTCAAATTTTGCCCAAACCCCCCTGCAGTTTTCAAAATGTCTAAAATGTCGGAAATTTGACTCCTGAGCGTAATTTTTGAGCCGAATTCTGACTCTCTACACCTATTTTCAGTTTCAAATTACGACTTTTTATACCGAAAATATGCCAATTACTGAAAACGGCGATGGGTCATATTTTGACCAAACCCCCCTGCAGTTTTCAAAATGTCTGAAATTTCGAAAATTTGACTCCTGAGGGTGATTTTTGAGCCTAATTCTGACTCTCTGCATCTATTTTTAGTTTCAAATTACGACTTTTTATACCGAAAATATGCCAATTACTGAAAACTACGATGGGTCATATTTTGCGCAAACCCCCCTGCAGTTTTCAAAATGTCTGAAATGTCGGAAATTTGACTCCTGAGCGTGACTTTTGAGCCAAATTCTGACTCTCTGCACCTATTTTCTGTTTTAAATTACGACTTTTTATACCGAAAATATGCCAATTACTGAAAACGGCGATGGGTCATATTTTGCGCAAACCCCCCTGCAGTTTTCAAAATGTCTGAAATGTCAGAAATTTGACTCCTCAGCGTGATTTTTGAGCCGAATACTGACTTTCTGCACCTATTTTCAGTTTCAAATTACGACTGTTTATACCGAAAATCTGCCAATTACTGAAAACGGCGATGGGTCATATATTTTCCAAACCCCCCTACAGTTTTCAAATTGTCTGAAATGTCGGAAATTTGACTCCTGAGCGTGATTTTTGAGCCGAATTCTGACTCTCTGGACCTATTTTCAGTTTCATATTACGTCTTTTTATACCGAAAATATGCCAATTACTGAAAACGGCGATGGGTCATATTTTGCCCAAACCCCCGTGCAGTTTTCAAAATGTCTAAAATGTCGGAAATTTGACTCCTGAGCGTGATTTTTGAGCCGAATTTTGACACTCTGCACCTATTTTCAGTTTTAAATTACGACTTTTTATACCGAAAATATGCCAATTACTGAAAACGGCGAGGGTCATATTTTGTCCAATCCCCCCTGCAGTTTTCAAAATGTCTGAAATGTCGTAAATTTGACTCCTGAGCGTGATTTTTTAGCCGAATTCTGACTCTCTGCACCTATTTTCAGTTTCAAATTACGACTTTTTATACCGAAAATATGCCAATTACTGAAAACGGCGATGGGTCATATTTTGCCAAAAACCCCCTGCGGTTTTCAAAATGTCTAAAATGTCGGAAATTTGACTCCTGAGCGTGATTTTTGAGCCTAATGCTGACTGTCTGCACCTATTTTCAGTTTCAAATTACGACTTTTTATACCGAAAATATGCCAATTACTGAAAACATCGATAGGTCATATTTTTCCCAAACCCCCCTGCAGTTTTCAAAATGTCTGAAATGTCGGAAATTTGACTCCTGAGCTTGATTTTTGAGCCGAATTCTGACTCTCTGCACCTATTTTCTGTTTCAAATTACGACTTTTTATACCGAAAATATGCCAATTACTGAAAACGGCGAAGGGTCATATTTTGCCCAAAACCCCCTGCAGTTTTCAAAATGTCTGAAATGTCTGAAATTTGACTCATGATTGTGATTTTTTAGCCGAATTCTGACTCTCTGCACCTATTTTCAGTTTCAAGTTACGACTTTTTATACCGAAAATATGCCAATTACTGAAAACGGCGATGGGTCATATTTTGCCAAAAACCCCCTGCAGTTTTCAAAATGTCTGAAATGTCGGAAATTTTACTCCTGAGCGTGATTTTTGAGCCGAATTCTGACTCTCTGCACCTATTTTCAGTTTCAAATTACGACTTTTTATACCGAAAATATGCCAATTACTGAAAACGTCAATGGGTCAAATTTTGCCCAAACCCCCCTGCAGTTTTCAAAATGTCTAAAATGTCGGAAATTTGACTCCTGATCGTAATTTTTGAGCCGAATTCTGACTCTCTACACCTATTTTCAGTTTCAAATTACGACTTTTTATACCGAAAATATGCCAATTACTGAAAACGGCGATGGGTCATATTTTGACCAAACCCCCCTGCAGTTTTCAAAATGTCTGAAATTTCGAAAATTTGACTCCTGAGGGTGATTTTTGAGCCTAATTCTGACTCTCTGCATCTATTTTTAGTTTCAAATTACGACTTTTTATACCGAAAATATGCCAATTACTGAAAACTACGATGGGTCATATTTTGCGCAAACCCCCCTGCAGTTTTCAAAATGTCTGAAATGTCGGAAATTTGACTCCTGAGCGTGACTTTTGAGCCAAATTCTGACTCTCTGCACCTATTTTCTGTTTTAAATTACGACTTTTTATACCGAAAATATGCCAATTACTGAAAACGGCGATGGGTCATATTTTGCGCAAACCCCCCTGCAGTTTTCAAAATGTCTGAAATGTCAGAAATTTGACTCCTCAGCGTGATTTTTGAGCCGAATACTGACTTTCTGCACCTATTTTCAGTTTCAAATTACGACTGTTTATACCGAAAATCTGCCAATTACTGAAAACGGCGATGGGTCATATATTTTCCAAACCCCCCTACAGTTTTCAAATTGTCTGAAATGTCGGAAATTTGACTCCTGAGCGTGATTTTTGAGCCGAATTCTGACTCTATGCACTTATTTTCACTTTCAAATTACGACTTTTTACACCGAAAATATGCCAATTACTGAAAACGGCGAAGGGTCATATTTTGCCCAAACCCCCCTGCAGTTTTCAAAATGTCTGAAATGTCGGAAATTTGACTCATGAGCGTGATTTTTGAGCCGAATTCTGACTCTCTGCACCTATTTTCAGATTCAAATTACGACTTCTTTTACCCAAAATCTGCCAATTACTGAAAACGGCGATGGGTCATATTTTTCCCAAACCCCCCTACAGTTTTCAAAATGTCTGAAATGTCGGAAATTTGACTCCTGAGCGTGATTTTTGAGCCGAATTCTGACTCTCTGCACTTATTTTCAGTTTCAAATTACGACTTTTTACACCGAAAATATGCCAATTACTGAAAACGGCGAAGGGTCATATTTTGCCCAAACCCCCTGCATTTTTCAAAATGTCTGAAATGTCGGAAATTTGACTCCTGAGCGTGATTTTTGAGCCGAATTCTGACTCTCTGCACCTATTTTCAGTTTCAAATTACGACTTCTTATACCCAAAATCTGCCAATTACTGAAAACGGCGATGGGTCATATTTTTCCCAAACCCCCCTACAGTTTTCAAAATGTCTGAAATGTCGGAAATTTGACTCCTGAGCGTGATTTTTGAGCCGAATTCTGACTCTCTGCACTTATTTTCAGTTTCAAATTACGACTTTTTACACCGAAAATATGCCAATTACTGAAAACGGCGAAGGGTCATATTTTGCCAAAACTCCCTACATTTTTCAAAATGTCTGAAATGTCGGAAATTTGACTCCTGAGCGTGATTTTTTAGCCGAATTCTGACTCTCTGCACCTATTTTCAGTTTCAAATTACGACTTTTTATACCGAAAATATGCCAATTACTGAAACGGCAATGGGTCAAATTTTGCCCAAACCCCCCTGAAGTTTTCAAAATGTCTAAAATGTCGGAAATTTGACTCCTGAGTGTGATTTTTGAGCCGAATTCTGACTCTCTGCACCTATTTTCAGTTTCAAATTACGACTTTTTATACCGAAAATATGCCAATTACTGAAAACGGCGATGGGTCATATTTTGCCCAAACCCCCCTGCAGTTTTCAAAATGTCTGAAATGTCGGAAATTTGACTCCTGAGCGTGATTTTTGAGCCGAATTCTGACATTCTGCACCTTTTTTCAGTTTCAAATTACGACTTTTTATACCGAAAATATGCCAATTACTGAAAACGGCGATTGGTCATATTTTGCCAAAAACCCCCTTGCAGTTTTCAATATGTCCGAAATGTCGGAAATTTGACTCCTGAGCGTGATTTTTGAGCCGAATTCTGACTCTCTGCACCTATTTTCTGTTTCAAATTACGACTTTTTATACCGAAAATATGCCTATTACTTTAAACGGCGATGGGTCATATTTTGCCCAAACCCCCATGCAGTTTTCAAAATGTCTAAAATGTCGGAAAATTGACTCCTCAGCGTGATTTTTGAGCCGAATACTGACTCTCTGCACCTATTTTCAGTTTCAAATTACGACTTTTTATACCGAAAATATGCCAATTACTGAAAACGGCGATGGGTCATATTTTGCCCAAACACCCCTGCAGTTTTCAAAATGTCTGAAATGTCGGAAATTTGACTCCTGAGCGTGATTTTCTCTCCGAATTCTGACTCTCTGCACCTATTTTCCGTTTCAAATTACGACTTTTAATACCGAAAATATGCCAATTACTGACAACAGCGATGGGTCATATTTTGCCCAAACCCCCCTGCAGTTTTTAAAATGTCTGAAATGTCGGAAATTTGACTCCTGAGCGTGATTTTTGAACCGAATTCTGACTCTCTGCACCTATTTTCAGTTTCAAATTTCGACGTTTCGTACCGAAAATATGCCAATTACTGTAAACGGCGATGGGTCATATTTTGCCCAAACCCCCCTGCAGTTTTCAAAATGTCTGAAATGTCGGAAATTTGAATCCTGAGCGTGATTTTTGAGCCGAATTCTGACTCTCTGCACCTATTTTCAGTTTCATATTACGTCTTTTTATACCGAAAATATGCCAATTACTGAAAACGGCGATGGGTCATATTTTGCCCAAACCCCCGTGCAGTTTTCAAAATGTCTAAAATGTCGGAAATTTGACTCCTGAGCGTGATTTTTGAGCCGAATTTTGACACTCTGCACCTATTTTCAGTTTTAAATTACGACTTTTAATACCGAAAATATGCCAATTACTGAAAACGGCGAGGGTCATATTTTGTCCAATCCCCCCTGCAGTTTTCAAAATGTCTGAAATGTCGTAAATTTGACTCCTGAGCGTGATTTTTTAGCCGAATTCTGACTCTCTGCACCTATTTTCAGTTTCAAATTACGACTTTTTATACCGAAAATATGCCAATTACTGAAAACGGCAATGGGTCAAATTTTGCCCAAACCCCCCTGCGGTTTTCAAAATGTCTAAAATGTCGGAAATTTGACTCCTGATCGTGATTTTTGAGCCTAATGCTGACTGTCTGCACCTATTTTCAGTTTCAAATTACGACTTTTTATACCGAAAATATGCCAATTACTGAAAACATCGATAGGTCATATTTTGCCCAAACCCCCCTGCAGTTTTCAAAATGTCTGAAATGTCGGAAATTTGACTCCTGAGCTTGATTTTTGAGCCGAATTCTGACTCTCTGCACCTATTTTCTGTTTTAAATTACGACTTTTTATACCGAAAATATGCCAATTACTGAATACGGCGAAGGGTCATATTTTGCCCAAAACCCCCTGCAGTTTTCAAAATGTCTGAAATGTCTGAAATTTGACTCATGATTGTGATTTTTTAGCCGAATTCTGACTCTCTGCACCTATTTTCAGTTTCAAGTTACGACTTTTTATACCGAAAATATGCCAATTACTGAAAACGGCGATGGGTCATATTTTGCCAAAAACCCCCTGCAGTTTTCAAAATGTCTGAAATGTCGGAAATTTTACTCCTGAGCGTGATTTTTGAGCCGAATTCTGACTCTCTGCACCTATTTTCAGTTTCAAATTACGACTTTTTATACCGAAAATATGCCAATTACTGAAAACGTCAATGGGTCAGATTTTGCCCAAACCCCCCTGCAGTTTTCAAAATGTCTAAAATGTCGGAAATTTGACTCCTGAGCGTAATTTTTGAGCCGAATTCTGACTCTCTGCACCTATTTTCAGTTTCAAATTACGACTTTTTATACCGAAAATATGCCAATTACTGAAAACGGCGATGGGTCATATTTTGACCAAACCCCCCTGCAGTTTTCAAAATGTCTGAAATTTCGAAAATTTGACTCCTGAGCGTGATTTTTGAGCCTAATTCTGACTCTCTGCACCTATTTTTAGTTTCAAATTACGACTTTTATACCGAAAATATGCCAATTACTGAAAACTACGATGGGTCATATTTTGCGCAAACCCCCCTGCAGTTTTCAAAATGTCTGAAATGTCAGAAATTTGACTCCTCAGCGTGATTTTTGAGCCGAATACTGACTCTCTGCATCTATTTTCAGTTTCAAATTACGACTGTTTATACCGAAAATCTGCCAATTACTGAAAACGGCGATGGGTCATATTTTTCCCAAACCCCCCTACAGTTTTCAAATTGTCTGAAATGTCGGAAATTTGACTCCTGAGCGTGATTTTTGAGCCGAATTCTGACTCTCTGCACTTATTTTCAGTTTCAAATTACGACTTTTTACACCGAAAATATGCCAATTACTGAAAACGGCGAAGGGTCATATTTTGCCCAAACCCCCCTGCAGTTTTCAAAATGTCTGAAATGTCGGAAATTTGACTCCTGAGCGTGATTTTTGAGCCGAATTCTGACTCTCTGCACCTATTTTCAGTTTCAAATTACGACTTCTTATACCCAAAATCTGCCAATTACTGAAAACGGAGATGGGTCATATTTTTCCCAAACCCCCCTACAGTTTTCAAAATGTCTGAAATGTCGGAAATTTGACTCCTGAGCGTGATTTTTGAGCCGAATTCTGACTCTCTGCACTTATTTTCAGTTTCAAATAACGACTTTTTACACCGAAAATATGCCAATTACTGAAAACGGCGAAGGGTCATATTTTGCCCAAACCCCCTGCATTTTTCAAAATGTCTGAAATGTCGGAAATTTGACTCCTGAGCGTGATTTTTTAGCCGAATTCTGACTCTCTGCACCTATTTTCAGTTTCAAATTACGACTTTTTATACCTAAAATATGCCAATTACTGAAACGGCAATGGGTCAAATTTTGCCCAAACCCCCCTGAAGTTTTCAAAATGTCTAAAATGTCGGAAATTTGACTCCTGAGTGTGATTTTTGAGCCGAATTCTGACTCTCTGCACCTATTTTCAGTTTCAAATTACGACTTTTTATACCGAAAATATGCCTATTACTGAAAACGGCGATGGGTCATATTTTGACCAAACCCCCCTGCAGTTTTCAAAATGTCTGAAATTTCGAAAATTTGACTCCTGAGCGTGATTTTTGAGCCTAATTCTGACACCCTGCACCTATATTCAGTTTCAAATTACGACTTTTTAGACCGAAAATATGCCAATTACTGAAAACGGCGATGGGTCATATTTTGCCCAAACCCCCCCCCCCCCTGCAGTTTTCAAAATGTCTGAAATGTCGGAAATTTGACTCCTGAGCGTGATTTTTTATCCGAATTCTGACTCTCTGCACCTATTTTCAGTTTCAAATTACGACTTTTTATACCGAACATATGCCAATTACTAAAAACGGCGATGGGTCATATTTTGCCCAAACCCCCCTGCAGTTTTCAAAATGTCTGAAATGTCGGAAATTTGACTCCTGAGTGTGATTTTTGAGCCGAATTCTGACTCTCTGCACCTATTTTCAGTTTTAAATTACGACGTTTCGTATAGAAAATATGCCAATTACTGTAAACGGCAATGGGTCATATTTCGCCCAAACCCCCTGCAGTTTTCAAAATGTCTGAAATGTCGGAAATTTGACTCCTGAGCGTGATTTTTGAACCGAATTCTGACTCTCTGCACCTATTTTCAGTTTTAAATTTCGACGTTTCATACCAAAAATATGCCAATTACTGTAAACGGCGATGGGTCATATTTTGCCCAAACCCCCCTGCAGTTTTCAAAATGTCTGAAATGTCGGAAATTTGACTCCTGAGCGTGATTTTTGAGCCGAATTCTGACTCTCTGCACTTATTTTCAGTTTCAAATTACGACTTTTTACACCGAAAATATGCCAATTACTGAAAACGGCGAAGGGTCATATTTTGCCCAAACCCCCTCCAGTTTTCAAAATGTCTGAAATGTCGGAAATTTGACTCCTGAGCGTGATTTTTTAGCCGAATTCTGACTCTCTGCACCTATTTTCAGTTTCAAATTACGACTTTTTATACCGAAAATATGCCAATTACTGAAACGGCAATGGGTCAAATTTTGCCCAAACCCCCCTGCAGTTTTCAAAATGTCTAAAATGTCGGAAATTTGACTCCTGAGCGTTATTTTTGAGCCAAATTCTGACTCTCTGCACCTATTTTCAGTTTCAAATTACGACTTTTTATACCGAAAATATGCCAATTACTGAAAACGGCGATGGGCAATATTTTGACCAAACCCCCCTGCAGTTTTCAAAATGTCTGAAATTTCGAAAATTTGACTCCTGAGCGTGATTTTTGAGCCTAATTCTGACACTCGGCACCTATTTTCAGTTTCAAATTACGACTTTTTATACCGAAAATATGCCTATTACTGAAAACGGCGATGGGTCATATTTTGCCAAAAACCCCCTTGCAGTTTTCAAAATGTCCGAAATGTCGGAAATTTGACTCCTGAGCGTCATTTTTGAGCCGAATTCTGACTCTCTGCACCTATTTTCTGTTTCAAATTACGACTTTTTATACCGAAAATATGCCTATTACTTTAAACGGCGATGGGTCATATTTTGCCCAAACCCCCCTGCAGTTTTCAAAATGTCTGAAATGTCGGAAAATTGACTCCTCAGCGTGATTTTTGAGCCGAATACTGACTCTCTGCACCTATTTTCAGTTTCAAATTACGACTTTTTATACCGAAAACATGCCAATTACTGAAAACGGCGATGGGTCATATTTTGCCCAAACACCCCTGCAGTTTTCAAAATGTCTGAAATGTCGGAAATTTGACTCTTGAGCGTGATTTTCTCTCCGAATTCTGACTCTCTGCACCTATTTTCCGTTTCAAATTACGACTTTTAATACCGAAAATATGCCAATTACTGACAACAGCGATGGGTCATATTTTGCCCAAACCCCCCTGCAGTTTTCAAAATGTCTGAAATGTCGGAAATTTGACTCCTGAGCGTGATTTTTGAACCGAATTTTGACTCTCTGCACCTATTTTCAGTTTCAACTTTCGACGTTTCGTACCGAAAATATGCCAATTACTGTAAACGGCGATGGGTCATATTTTGCCCAAACCCCCCTGCAGTTTTCAAAATGTCTGAAATGTCGGAAATTTGAATCCTGAGCGTGATTTTTGAGCCGAATTCTGACTCTCTGCACCTATTTTCAGTTTCATATTACGTCTTTTTATACCGAAAATATGCCAATTACTGAAAACGGCGATGGGTCATATTTTGCCCAAACCCCCCTGCAGTTTTCAAAATGTCTAAAATGTTGGAAATTTGACTCCTGAGCGTGATTTTTGAGCCGAATTTTGACACTCTGCACCTATTTTCAGTTTTAAATTACGACTTTTTATACCGAAAATATGCCAATTACTGAAAACGGCGAGGGTCATATTTTGTCCAATCCCCCCTGCAGTTTTCAAAATGTCTGAAATGTCGTAAATTTGACTCCTGAGCGTGATTTTTTAGCCGAATTCTGACTCTCTGCACCTATTTTCAGTTTCAAATTACGACTTTTTATACCGAAAATATGCCAATTACTGAAAACGGCAATGGGTCAAATTTTGCCCAAACCCCCCTGCGGTTTTCAAAATGTCTAAAATGTCGGAAATTTGACTCCTGATCGTGATTTTTGAGCCTAATGCTGACTGTCTGCACCTATTTTCAGTTTCAAATTACGACTTTTTATACCGAAAATATGCCAATTACTGAAAACATCGATAGGTCATATTTTGCCCAAACCCCCCTGCAGTTTTCAAAATGTCTGAAATGTCGGAAATTTGACTCCTGAGCTTGATTTTTGAGCCGAATTCTGACTCTCTGCACCTATTTTCTGTTTCAAATTACGACTTTTTATACCGAAAATATGCCAATTACTGAAAACGGCGAAGGGTCATATTTTGCCCAAAACCCCCTGCAGTTTTCAAAATGTCTGAAATGTCTGAAATTTGACTCATGATTGTGATTTTTTAGCCGAATTCTGACTCTCTGCACCAATTTTCAGTTTCAAGTTACGACTTTTTATACCGAAAATATGCCAATTACTGAAAACGGCGATGGGTCATATTTTGCCAAAACCCCCCTGCAGTTTTCAAAATGTCTGAAATGTCGGAAATTTTTCTCCTGAGCGTGATTTTTGAGCCGAATTCTGACTCTCTGCACCTATTTTCAGTTTCAAATTACGACTTTTTATACCGAAAATATGCCAATTACTGAAAACGTCAATGGGTCAAATTTTGCCCAAACCCCCCTGCAGTTTTCAAAATGTCTAAAATGTCGGAAATTTGACTCCTGAGCGTAATTTTTGAGCCGAATTCTGACTCTCTGCACCTATTTTCAGTTTCAAATTACGACTTTTTATACCGAAAATATGCCAATTACTGAAAACAGCGATGGGTCATATTTTGACCAAATCCCCCTGCAGTTTTCAAAATGTCTGAAATTTCGAAAATTTGACTCCTGAGGGTGATTTTTGAGCCTAATTCTGACTCTCTGCACCTATTTTTAGTTTCAAATTACGACTTTTTATACCGAAAATATGCCAATTACTGAAAACTACGATGGGTCATATTTTGCGCAAACCCCCCTGCAGTTTTCAAAATGTCTGAAATGTCGGAAATTTGACTCCTGAGCGTGACTTTTGAGCCAATTTCTGACTCTCTGCACCTATTTTCTGTTTTAAATTACGACTTTTTATACCGAAAATATGCCAATTACTGAAAACGGTGATGGGTCATATTTTGCGCAAACCCACCTGCAGTTTTCAAAATGTCTGAAATGTCAGAAATTTGACTAATCAGCGTGATTTTTGAGCCGAATACTGACTCTCTGCACCTATTTTCAGTTTCAAATTACGACTGTTTATACCGAAAATATGCCAATTACTGAAAACGGTGATGGGTCATATTTTGCCCAAACCCCCCTGCAGTTTTCAAAATGTCTGAAATGTCGGAAATTTGACTCTTGAGCGTGATTCTTGAGCCGAATTCTGACTCTCTGCATCTATTTTCAGTTTCAAATTACGACGTTTCATACCGAAAATATGCCAATTACTGAATACGGCGATGGGTCATATTTTGCCCAAACCCCCCTGCAGTTTTTAAAATATCTGAAATGTCGGAAATTTGACTCCTGAGCATGATTCTTGAGCCAAATTCTGACTCTCTGCACCTATTTTCAGTTTCAATTTACGACGTTTCATACCGAAAATATTCCAATTACTGAAAACGGCGAAGGGTCATATTTTACCCAAACCCCCCTGCAGTTTTCGAAATGTCTGAAATGTTGGAAATTTGACTCCTGAGCGTGATTTTTGAGCCAAATTCTGACTCTCTGCACCTATTTTCAGTTTCAAATTACGAATTTTTATACCGAAAATATGGCAATTACTGAAAACGGCGTTGGGTCATATTTTGCCCAAACCCCTCTGCAGTTTTCAAAATGTCTGAAATGTCGGAAATTTGACTCCTGAGCGTTATTTTTGAGCCAAATTCTGACTCTCTGCACCTATTTTCAGTTTCAAATTACGACTTTTTATACCGAAAATATGCCAATTACTGAAAACGGCGATGGGTCATATTTTGCCAAAAACACCCTTGCAGTTTTCAAAATGTCCGAAATGTCGGAAATTTGACTCCTTAGCGTGATTTTTGAGCCGAATTCTGACTCTCTGCACCTAGTTTCTGTTTCAAATTACGACTTTTTATACCGAAAATATGCCTATTACTTTAAACGGCGATGGGTCATATTTTGCCCAAACCCCCCTGCAGTTTTCAAAATGTCTGAAATGTCGGAAAATTGACTCCTCAGCGTGATTTTTGAGCCGAATACTGACTCTCTGCACCTATTTTCAGTTTCAAATTACGACTTTTTATACCGAAAATATGCCAATTACTGAAAACGGCGATGGGTCATATTTTGCCCAAACACCCCTGCAGTTTTCAAAATGTCTGAAATGTCGGAAATTTGACTCCTAAGCGTGATTTTCTCTCCGAATTCTGACTCTCTGCACCTATTTTCCGTTTCAAATTACGACTTTTAATACCGAAAATATGACAATTACTGACAACAGCGATGGGTCATATTTTGCCCAAACCCCCATGCAGTTTTCAAAATGTCTGAAATTTTGGAAATTTGACTCCTGAGCGTGATTTTTGAGCCAAATTCTGACTCTCTGCACCTATTTTCAGTTTCAAATTACGACGTTTCATATAGAAAATATGCCAATTACTGTAAACGGCAATGGGTCATATTTTGCCCAAACCCCCCTGCAGTTTTTAAAATGTCTGAAATGTCGGAAATTTGACTCCTGAGCGTGATTTTTGAACCGAATTCTGACTCTCTGCACCTATTTTCAGTTTCAAATTTCGAGGTTTCATACCGAAAATATGCCAATTACTGTAAACGGCGATGGGTCATATTTTGCCCAAACCCCCCTGCAGTTTTCAAAATGTCTGAAATGTCGGAAATTTGACTCCTGAGCGTGATTTTTGAGCCGAATTCTGACTCTCTGCACCTATTTTCAGTTTCAAATTACGACTTTTTATACCGAAAATATGCCAATTACTGAAAACGGCAATGGGTCAAATTTTGCCCAAACCCCCCTGCAGTTTTCAAAATGTCTGAAATGTCGGAAATTTGACTCCTGAGCGTGATTTTTGAGCCGAATTCTGACTCTCTGCACCTTTTTTCAGTTTCAAATTACGACTTTTAATACCGAAAATATGTCAATTACTGACAACAGTGATGGGTCATATTTTGCCCAAACCCCCCTGCAGTTTTCAAAATGTCTGAAATGTCAGAAATTTGACTCCTGAGCGTGATTTTTGAGCCGAATTCTGACTCTCTGCACCTATTTTCAGTTTCAAATTACGACGTTTCATATAGAAAATATGCCAATTACTGAAAACGGTGATGGGTCATATTTTGCCCAAACCCCCCTACAGTTTTCAAAATGTCTGAAATGTCGGAAATTTGACTCCTGAGCGTGATTTTCTATCCGAATTCAGACTCTCTGCACCTATTTTCAGTTTCAAATTACGTTTTTTATACCGAAAATATGCCAATTACTGAAAACGGCGATGGGTCATATTTTGCCCAAACGCCCCTGCAGTTTTCAAAATGTCTGAAATGTCGGAAATTTGACTCCTGAGCGTGATTTTCTATCCGAATTCAGACTCTCTGCACCTATTTTCAGTTTCAAATTACGACTTTTAATACCGAAAATATGCCAATTACTGACAACAGCGATGGGTCATATTTTGCCCAAACCCCCCTGCAGTTTTCAAAATGTCTGAAATGTCGGAAATTTGACTCCTGAGCGTGAATTTTGAGCCGAATTCTGACTCTCTGCACCTATTTTCAGTTTCAAATTACGACGTTTCATATAGAAAATATGCCAATTACTGTAAACGGCAATGGGTCATATTTTGCCCAAACCCCCCTGCAGTTTTTAAAATGTCTGAAATGTCGGAAATTTGACTCCTGAGCGTGATTTTTGAACCGAATTCTGACTCTCTGCACCTATATTCAGTTTCAAATTTCGAGGTTTCATACCGAAAATATGCCAATTACTGTAAACGGCGATGGGTCATATTTTGCCCAAACCCCCCTGCAGTTTTCAAAATGTCTGAAATGTCGGAAATTTGACTCCTGAGCGTGATTTTTGAGCCGAATTCTGACTCTCTGAACCTATTTTCAGTTTCAAATTACGAATTTTTATACCGAAAATATGCCAATTACTGAAAACGGCAATGGGTCAAATTTTGCCCAAACCCCCCTGCAGTTTTCAAAATGTCTGAAATGTCGGAAATTTGACTCCTGAGCGTGATTTTTGAGCCGAATTCTGACTCTCTGCACCTATTTTCAGTTTCAAATTACGACTTTTAATACCGAAAATATGTCAATTACTGACAACAGCGATGGGTCATATTTTGCCCAAACCCCCCTGCAGTTTTCAAAATGTCTGAAATGTCAGAAATTTGACTCCTGAGCGTGATTTTTGAGCCGAATTCTGACTCTCTGCACCTATTTTCAGTTTCAAATTACGACGTTTCATATAGAAAATATGCCAATTACTGAAAACGGTGATGGGTCATATTTTGCCCAAACCCCCCTACAGTTTTCAAAATGTCTGAAATGTCGGAAATTTGACTCCTGAGCGTGATTTTTGAGCCGAATTCTGACTCTCTGCACCTATTTTCAGTTTCAAATTACGTCTTTTTATACCGAAAATATGCCAATTACTGAAAACGGCGATGGGTCATATTTTGCCCAAACCCCCCTGCAGTTTTCAAAATGTCAGAAATGTCGGAAATTTTACTCCTGAGCATGATTTTTGAGCCGAATCCTGACTCTCTGCACCTATTTTCAGTTTCAAATTTCGACTTTTTATACCGAAAATATGCCAATTACTGAAAACGGCGATTGGTCATATTTTGCCCAAACCCCCCTGCAGTTTTCAAAATGTCTGAAATGTCGGAAATTTGACTCCTGAGCGTGATTTTCTATCCGAATTCTGACTCTCTGCACCTATTTTCAGTTTCAAATTACGACGTTTCATATAGAAAATATGCCAATTACTGTAAACGGCAATGGGTCATATTTTGCCCAAACCCCCCTGCAGTTTTTAAAATGTCTGAAATGTCGGAAATTTGACTCCTGAGCGTGATTTTTGAACCGAATACTGACTCTCTGCACCTATTTTCAGTTTCAAATTTCGAGGTTTCATACCGAAAATATGCCAATTACTGTAAACGGCGATGGGTCATATTTTGCCCAAACCCCCCTGCAGTTTTCAAAATGTCTGAAATGTCGGAAATTTGACTCCTGAGCGTGATTTTTGAGCCGAATTCTGACTCTCTGCACCTATTTTCAGTTTCAAATTACGACTTTTTATACCGAAAATATGCCAATTACTGAAAACGGTAATGGGTCAAATTTTGCCCAAACCCCCCTGCAGTTTTCAAAATGTCTAAAATGTCGGAAATTTGACTCCTGAGCGTGATTTTCTATCCGAATTCTGACTCTCTGCACCTATTTTCAGTTTCAAATTACGACTTTTTATACCGAAAATATGCCAATTACTGAAAACGGCGATGTGTCATATTTTGTCCAAACCCACCTGCATTTTTCAAAATGTCTGAAATGTCGGAAATTTGACTCCTGAGCGTGATTTTTGAGCCGAATTCTGACTCTCTGCACCTATTTTCAGTTTCAAATTACGACTTTTTATACCGAAAATATGCCAATTACTGAAAACGGCGATGGGTCATATTTTGACCAAACCCCCCTGCAGTTTTCAAAATGTCTGAAATGTCGGAAATATGACTCCTGAGCGTGATTTTTGAGCCGAATTCTGACTCTCTGCACCTATTTTCAGTTTCAAATTTCGACGTTTCATACCGAAAATATGCCAATTACTGTAAACGGCGATGGGTCATATTTTGCCCAAACCCCCCTGCAGTTTTCAAAATGTCTGAAATGTCGGAAATTTGACTCCTGAGCGTGATTTTTGAGCCGAATTCTGACTCTCTGCACCTATTTTCAGTTTCAAATAACGACTTCTTATACCGAAAATCTGCCAATTACTGAAAACGGCGATGGGTCATATTTTGCCCAAACCCCCCCTGCAGTTTTCAAAATGTCTGAAATGTGGAAAATTTGACTCCTGAGCGTGATTTTTTATCTGAATTCTGACTCTCTACACCTGTTTTCAGTTTCAAATTACGACTTTTTATACCGAAAATATGCCAATTACTGAAAACGGCGATTGGTCATATTTTGCCCAAACCCCCCTGCAGTTTTCAAAATGTCTGAAATGTCGGAAATTTGACTCCTGAGCGTGATTTTTGAGCCGAATTCTGACTCTCTGCACCTATTTTCAGTTTCAAATTACGACGTTTCATACGGAAAATATGCCAATTACTTTAAACGGCGATGTGTCATATTTTGCCCAAACCCCCCTGCAGTTTTTAAAATGTCTGAAATTTGACACCTGAGTGTGATTTTTGAGCTGAATTCTGACTCTCTGCACCTATTTTCAGTTTCAAATTACGACGTTTCATACCGAAATGATGCCAATTACTGTAAACGGCGATGGGTCATATTTTGCCGAAACCCCCTTGCAGTTTTCAAAATGTCTGAAATGTCTGAAATTTGACTCCTGAGCGTGATTTTTTATCCGAATTTTGACTCTCTGCACCTATTTTCAGTTTCAAATAACGACGTTTCATACCGAAAATATGCCAATTACTGAAAACGGCGATGGGTCATATTTTGCCCAAACCCCCCTGCAGTTTTTAAAATGTCTGAAATGTCGAAAATTTGACTCCTGAGCGTGATTTTTGAGCCGAATTCTGACTCTCTGCACCTATTTTCAGTTTCAAATTACGACGTTTCATTCCGAAAATATGCCAATTACTGTAAACAGCGATGGGTCATATTTTGCCCAAACCCCCCTGCAGTTTTCAAAATGTCTGAAGTGTCGGAAATTTGACTCCTGAGCGTGATTTTTTATCCGAATTCTGACTTTCTGCACCTATTTTCAGTTTTCAAATTACGACTTTTTATACCGAAAATATGCCAATTACTGAAAACGGCGATGGGTCATATTTTGCCACCCCCCCCCCCCCTGCAGTTTTTAAAATGTCTGAAATGTCGGAAATTTGACTCCTGAGCGTGATTTTTGAGCCGAATTCTGACTCTCTGGACCTATTTTTAGTTTCAAATTACGACGTTTCATACCGAAAATATGCCAATTACTGAAAACGGCGATGGTTCATATTTTGCCCAAACCCCCCTGCAGTTTTTAAAATATCTGAAATGTCGGAAATTTGGCTCCTGAGCGTGATTTTTGAGCCGAATTCTGGCTCTCTGCACCTATTTTCAGTTTCAAATTACGACGTTTCATACCGAAAATATGCACATTACTGAAAACAGCGATGGGTCATATTTTGCCCAAACCCCCCTGCAGTTTTTAAAATGTCTGAAATGTCGAAAATTTGACTCCTGAGCGTGATTTTTGAGCCAAATTCTGACTCTCTGCACCTATTTTCAGTTTTAAATTACGACGTTTCATACCGGAAATATGCCAATTACTGTAAACGGCGATGGGTCATATTTTGCCCAAAACCCCCTGCAGTTTTCAAAATGTCTGAAGTGTCGGAAATTTGACTCCTGAGCGTGATTTTTTATCCGAATTCTGACTTTTTGCACCTATTTTCAGTTTCAAATTACGACTTTTTATACCGAAAATATGACAATTACTGAAAACGGCGATGGGTCATATTTCCCCCCCCCCTTGTTACGGCCCTCTCGGGACGCAACGGGGTCCTTACTCTGATGTTGTTAGAGGAAGATATATGTATCCGTTCCCAAGCCAGTATTGCTATCAAGGGATGAGATCCGTGACGCAAATAACTTAAAGGGAGTAGGGAAAGAAAGCTAAGAACTTAATATTATATAATGTCCATCACCGATTAAATATATAAAAAGCAAAAAGTGCACAGGGGGAGGGTATTAACACTATACAAGTGGATTAATCCTCAATCGATGTCCTCTGCTGAAGACGCTGGTGCCATAACTCTCGGTGCTTTCTTCGTGGCCTCACGACGTGTCCTCTGAGAATGCCGAGCCTACCCGGGCCACAGGTCAGCCAAAACACAGGTCCACTGGGGGCACCGTCGTGGAGGCCGTCAACCACACGTCCAGCTGGTCTGCTGGCAGGTACTGAGCCACCAAGGCTGGTACGGCCACTCCACGAACGATATAAGGGGTACGCCCTAGACAGGAGTCTTGTGTGATGTCACAAATCACCCTCCTGTCCTCAATACCCCAGTGGATGATCGTCTCCAACAGTCGGTCCCGGGTAAATCCTTTCACTGCCACTCCACTGGCAGGCTAACACACCACAGTGTTCTTCCGGGGGGACGACGTCACAACAGCTGCAGCAAACTTCACAGTATGGAGACTGGCTGCCTCGGGTAGACTGACTCCACTTCCATCACAGTGATCCCAGGTCGGCTCTGTAAGCAGACACGTCATCAATAACCGGGACACTAATACTTACGGGCTCGGGCACAAACACCTGACGTATCCAGTCCATAGATGGCGCTGTCGTCGGAGCACCACCTCACCAGAGGTCAGGAGCGGCTGTGTTGTGAGCTGCACAGGACTGGAAACTGGCCCTTGTGGCCGATATTCGCCGTCCTCATCCGGTGTCGTCGTTCGTTTGGCGGGGGTTTCGGGAGCTGACCCACAGATGGCGTAGTCGTTACTACTCCGTGCTCGGATGCTGGATCCGGGTTCCTAACACCTCCCCACCAAAAGAATTTGGTTTGGGGTTCTATAAAAAGAAACACAAACCAAATTAGTATGGCGACACTGCACCAAATGGACTCACATGCATTATGAACTGGAGTGATGAGGCTGTCTCGCCCACAGAACTGTCCTTCTGGGCAATTCCGGCACAACGGGAACTTGAAGATTGAAGGCGATGTCCTGCCTGGCGTAACTTTCCACGTCTCCACTGCGATGTCAAGCAGGGGCGTCATCTCACATGTCTCAAGGAAGGATCGGTGTAGACACGATCTGGGGCGTCTCGACACTTCTCTGCGTCGAGGCACCGATGACGGCTGATCACAGACGGCATTTCTGGTACCGGTCCGATGGTCCTTCAGGGATACAGGAACCTGGAATACAGGGGTCTGATAATTCAGAGTGATAGCGACAGCGGGTAAAACAGTACTTACAGCATACTCTACTAGGTCCACACCTAGTCCCAACGGGGCTGTTCGTACGTCGCAGATGGCATTCGCTCTGCCACCGTCAGGTCGACCAACGTTCCGTATAACACTGTGTTGAGGCTCAGCAATCACGCGGGGGGTGTCAACCTGTCGGAAACAGTCACTCATATTATCACATGTCGTACCTCCTGTATCAACCATCACCTTCCAGGTCCCTTCTTCAACTGCAACACCTGCAGTACAAATCTCCAATCCCTGGGACCTCTTCACGATGTTCATGGGGGCCATCATTCGTCGGGTCGTCCACCGGCCCTCACTGAGAGCACAAACGAGAACACATACGAGAATCAAACAAAATACCGATAGGAAACATTTGGTAAGCCAAGGGATAAGTTTCCTGAGCCTGTCATGTCCATAGCCGGCAACTTCCACTAGCCTGGCTTGGACCGAAGAGGGCACTAGACCTTTTGAACACACCTCACATACCTCTGATGTCTGGGGAATCTCTGGCTGGTTCAATACACGCTGTACCTTGCCATACCGCAAGTACACATCCGCCTTCGCTCCAGACTCGTTGGTATCTGTGGGTGCCTGCACACAAGGCCTCTCTTCGTGCTCAGGTACCTCTGCCTTCTTAACCTCATGTTCCTCGTCGAGAGAAGAATTAGAAGTCTCTGCTAGAATATCGTCGATCTGCGGGTGAGAGGAAGGATTAAACACACTCCAATCCGGGTCTGTCTTTACCTGGACATTACCATTGCCTGTTGTCACCTCCGACATTGCTGTTCTGGTAGACTCGTCCACAACCTTGGGAAGATTGATGCTCCAATCTGTCACCAAGTCGTTGGCTAGTACCACGTCAATCCCAGCCACAGGGAGGGTATCGACTACTGCCAACGCACATGAGCCGCTGAAATAAGGCGAGTCGAGATGTACTGACACTAAGGGGGCGATATACTGTGTCCTAGGAAACCCAACCAGGACAACCTGTTGTCTCTCGTCAATGCTTACTCCCTCGGGTAACGAGCTCTTCACGATCAGGGACTGGGCTGCTCCACTATCTCTGAGCACTACAACCGATCTACCAGTATGATCACTCGATACATACCCGCCTGAAGTGTGAGGGGAAAACAATCTGGGTTCTTCCTGCGTCGTCGTCGACTGGCTTCCTGCTGGTGATGTTCCACAGCTCATCAACATCACCTCCCTTCGTGCGCTGCCACCTCTTCTGCCTCGGCACATAGCAGCTACGTGCCCTTTCTGCCCACAAGTCCAGCACACCATATTCCTCCTCGGGCTCCGGTGTTTCGGACTACTAGGACTTGTTCTTCGTGGGCTACCTGGGGGAGTCTTCTTAGCACTTTGTGGGACGGGTCTTTCTTCTTCTTCGTCGTGAGGTCTGTCAAACCGGCGCTGGTAATTCCTCGGGACGTACTTAGCAGACGGCCTATGAGTCAGGATATACTCTTCAGCCATGGTGGCTGCTGCACTCAAGGTCTCCACCTGCTGTTCCTCGAAGTACGTCTTGAGGTCTCCAGACAAACAATCCTTGAAGTCCTCGAGCAGAATCAGCTGCTCGAGGTCTTCCCTGGTCTCCACCTTCCGAGAGGCACACCATTCCTGGAAAAGTCGCTCCTTGATTGTGGCGAATTCGGTGAAAGTGTGCTCCGAGGTCTTCTTCAGGTTTCTGAACTTCTGCCTGTACGCCTCCGGTACCAATTGGTACGCCATGAGCACAACCTTCTTCACCTTGTCATAATCGCTGGAGTCGTCAAGGGATAACGTAGAGTAGGCGATTTGGGCCTTCCCAGTCAAGACTGACTGTATCATGATGGCCCAATTCTCCCTTGGCCACTCCAAAGAGGCAGCGACTTTCTCGAAGGCTGCAAAGAATTTTGACACTTCCTTCTCATGGAATTTGGGGACCATTTTGATGTTGCGTACCGGATCGAAGCTACTGGTGTCCGTTGTGTGCCTCCGACCACCGCCTAATCGCAAAACTTCTAGTTCATGTTGTCTCTCTCTTTCCTCTTTGTCTCGTCGTTCTTGTCTGTCTCGTTCCTCTCTTTCTCGCTCTCGTTCTTCTCTCTCTCGTTCTCGTTCTTCTCTCTCTCGTCTCTCTTCTCTTTCTCGCTCTTCTCTTTCTCGTTTCTCTTCTCTTTCTCTTTCTGCTTTCTTTTCTTCTAATTCTAAACGTCTCATCTCTAATTCTTTATCTTGTCTCTCTCGTTTCTCTTCTCTTTCTAATTCTAAACGCCTCATCGCCAATTCTTTTTCTTTCATCTCCATTTCTTTATCTTTTAATTCTCGTTCCATTTCTAACTTCTTCCATTCAATTTCCCGATTAATTTCTAGGGCACGCATCTTGACTATTAGGAAGCTGATATTAAGCTCACCTGCATCACTGTCAACGTCACTGCCCTTATCTTCCTTTTCCGTGGAAGCTATGTCTGCACTTTCCTTTGTACTAGGAGTCTCGCCTTCCTGTTTCTCTTCTGCCTTCAGGTGCCGGTGTACCTTGGACAAGATCTCCACACGGGAATCACTGGCACGGATTTTGATCTCCAGGTAGGCGCTCACTAGTACAAGTTCCGGTTTGCTCAGATACTTTAATCTGGCAAGACAGTCCACTCTGTTCAGAAAAGCCTGAACATCGTCCAGATCATCGATGGTAGCTTTGTCTGCCATTGTCACAGATGGAACACTTAGCACTTAACACACTGCTTACACGTTAGCACTTAACGCACCGAGCACAGTTCTACGTCAATATTGCACTTTATCGCACCAAACACTGCACTTGCCAATATTGCACGTAATCACTTCGGGCACCACACTACCCAATATTGCACCGAGTCCAAGCGAACACTTCCCTCTACAATATTGCACTGAATCACTGAGCACCGCACTAGTCAATATTGCACTTAATCGCTTAATCACAGCGAGCACTGCACTGCACAATATCGCACTTAGTCACTCTGAGCACCGCACAGGACGTATAACGTCACAATCGTCGCACACAGGGGGAATTATTTACAGGGATTATGCCACTTCACCACCCCTGTCAAACATACTTAACAAGGGGACGGATCCCGCTGGGGATGCCAATTATGTTACGGCCCTCTCGGGACGCAACGGGGTCCTTACTCTGATGTTGTTAGAGGAAGATATATGTATCCGTTCCCAAGCCAGTATTGGCTATCAAGGGATGAGATCCGTGACGCAAGTAACTTAAAGGGAGTAGGGAAAGAAAGCTAAGAACTTAATATTATATAATGTCCATCACCGATTAAATATATAAAAAGCAAAAAGTGCACAGGGGGAGGGTATTAACACTATACAAGGGGATTAATCCTCAATCGATGTCCTCTGCTGAAGACGCTGGTGCCATAACTCTCGGTGCTTTCTTCGTGGCCTCACGACGTGTCCTCTGAGAATGCCGAGCCTACCCGGGCCACAGGTCAGCCAAAACACAGGTCCACTGGGGGCACCGTCCGTGGAGGCCGTCAACCACACGTCCAGCTGGTCTGCTGGCAGGTACTGAGCCACCAAGGCTGGTACGGCCACTCCACGAACGATATAAGGGGTACGCCCTAGACAGGAGTCTCGTGTGATATCACAAATCACCCTCCTGTCCTCAATACCCCAGTGGATGATCGTCTCCAACAGTCGGTCCCGGGTAAATCCTTTCACTGCCACTCCACTGGCAGGCTAACACACCACAGTGTTCTTCCGGGGGAACGACGTCACAACAGCTGCAGCAAACTTCACAGTATGGAGACTGGCTGCCTCGGGTAGACTGACTCCACTTCCATCACAGTGATCCCAGGTCGGCTCTGTAAGCAGACACGTCATCAATAACCGGGGACACTAATACTTACGGGCTCGGGCACAAACACCTGACGTATCCAGTCCATAGATGGCGCTGTCGTCGGAGCACCACCTCACCAGAGGTCAGGAGCGGCTGTGTTGTGAGCTGCACAGGACTGGAAACTGGCCCTTGTGGCCGATATTCGCCGTCCTCATCCGGTGTCGTCGTTCGTTTGGCGGGGGTTTCGGGAGCTGACCCACAGATGGCGTAGTCGTTACTACTCCGTGCTCGGATGCTGGATCCGGGTTCGTAACACCCCTGCAGCTTTCAAAATGTCTGAAAGGTCGGAAATTTGACTCCTGAGCGTGATTTTTGAGCCGAATTCTGACTCTCTGCACCTATTTTCAGTTTCAAAATACTACGTTTCATACCGAAAATATGCCAATTACTGTAAACAGCGATGGGTCATATTTTGCCCAAACTCCCCTGCAGTTTTCAAAATGTCTGAAATGTCGGAAATTTGACTCCTGAGCTTGATTTTTTATCCGAATTCTGTCTCTCTGCACCTATTTTCAGTTTCAAATTACGACTTTTCATACCGAAAATATGCCAATTACTGAAAACGGCGATGGGTCATATTTTGCCCAAACCCCCCTGCAGTTTTTAAAATGTCTGAAATGTCGGAAATTTGGCTCCTGAGCGTGATTTTTGAGCCGAATTCTGACTCTCTGCACCTATTTTCAATTTCAAATTACGACGTTTCACACCGAAAATATGCACATTACTGAAAACGGCGATGGGTCATATTTTGCCCAAACCCCCCTGCAGTTTTTAAAATGTCTGAAATGTCGAAAATTTGACTCCTGAGCGTGATTTTTGAGCCAAATTCTGACTCTCTGCACCTATTTTCAGTTTCAAATTACGACGTTTCATACCGAAAATATGCCAATTACTGTAAACGGCGATGGGTCATATTTTGCCCAAACCCCCTTGCAGTTTTCAAAATGTCTGAAGTGTCGGAAATTTGACTCCTGAGCGTGATTTTTTATCCGAATTCTGACTTTCTGCACCTATTTTCAGTTTCAAATTACGACTTTTTATGCCGAAAATATGCCAATTACTGAAAACGGCGATGGGTCATATTTTGCCCCCCCCCCCCCTGCAGTTTTCAAAATGTCTGAAATGTCGGAAATTTGACTCTTGAGCGTGATTTTTCAGCCGAATTCTGACTCTCTGCACCTATTTTCAGTTTCAAATTACGACGTTTCATACCGAAAATATGCACATTACTGAAAACGGCGATGGGTCACATTTTGCCCAAACCCCCCTGCAGTTTTTAAAATGTCTGAAATGTCGGAAATTTGACTCCTGAGCGTGATTTTTGAGCCGAATTCTGACTCTCTGCACCTATTTTTAGTTTCAAAATACGACGTTTCATACCGAAAATATGCCAATTACTGTAAACGGCGATGGGTCATATTTTGCCCAAACCCCCCTGCAGTTTTCAAAATGTCTGAAATGTCGGAAATTTGACTCCTGAGCGTGATTTTTTATCCGAATTCTGTCTCTCTGCATATATTTTTAGTTTCAAATTACGACTTTTCATACCGAAAATATGCCAATTACTGAAAACGGCGATGGGTCATATTTTGCCCAAACCCCCCTGCAGTTTTCAACATGTCTGAAATGTCGGAAATTTGACTCCTAAGCGTGATTTTTTATCTGAATTCTGACTCTCTACACCTGTTTTCAGTTTCAAATTACAACTTTTTATACCGAAAATATGCCAATTACTGAAAACGGCGATTGGTCATATTTTGCCCAAACCCCCCTGCAGTTTTCAAAATGTCTGAAATGTCGGAAATTTGACTCCTAAGCGTGATTTTTGAGCCGAATTCTGACTCTCTGCACCTATTTTCAGTTTCAAATTACGACGTTTCATACCGAAAAGATGCCAATTACTGTAAACAGCGATGGGTCATATTTTGCCCAAACCCCCCTGCAGTTTTGAAAATGTCTGAAATGTCTAAAATTTGACTCCTGAGCGTGATTTTTTATCCGAATTCTGACTCTCTGCACCTATTTTCAGTTTCAAATTACGACTTTTTATACCGAAAATATGTCAATTACTGAAAACGGCGATGGGTCATATTTTGCCCAAACCCCCCTGCAGTTTTCAAAATGTCTGAAATGTCGAAAATTTGACTCCTGAGCGTGATTTCTGAGCCGAATTCTGACTCTCTGCACCTATTTTCAGTTTCAAATTACGACGTTTCATACCGAAAATATGCAAATTACTGTAAACGGCGATGGGTCATATTTTGCCGAAACCCCCCTGCAGTTTTCAAAATGTCTGAAGTGTCGGAAATTTGACTCCTGAGCGTGATTTTTTATCCGAATTCTGACTTTCTGCACCTATTTTCAGTTTCAAATTACGACTTTTTATACCGAAAATATGCCAATTACTGAAAACGGCGATGGGTCATATTTTGCCCCCCCCCCCCTGCAGTTTTCAAAATGTCTGAAATGTCGGAAATTTGACTCCTGAGCGTGATTTTTTAGCCGAATTCTGACTCTCTGCACCTATTTTTAGTTTCAAATTACGACGTTTCATACCCAAAATATGCCAATTACTGAAAACGGCAATGGTTCATATTTTCCCCAAACCCCCCTGCAGTTTTCAAAATGTCTGAAATGTCGGAAATTTGGCTCCTGAGCGTGATTTTTGAGCCGAATTCTGACTCTCTGCACCTATTTTCAGTTTCAAATTACGACGTTTCATACCGAAAATATGCACATTACTGAAAACGGCGATGGGTCATATTTTGCCCAAACCCCCCTGCAGTTTTTAAAATGTCTGAAATGTCGGAAATTTGACTCCTGTGCGTGATTTTTGAGCCGAATTCTGACTCTCTACACCTGTTTTCAGTTTCAAATTACGACCTTTTATAATGAAAATATGCCAATTACTGAAAACGGCGATTGGTCATATTTTGCCCAAACACCCCTGCAGTTTTCAAAATGTCTGAAATGTCGGAAATTTGACTCCTAACCGTGATTTTTGAGCCAAATTCTGACTCTCTGCACCTATTTTCAGTTTCAAATTAAGACTTTTTATACCGAAAATATGCCAATTACTGAAAATGGCGATGGGTCATATTTTGCCCAAACCCCTCTGCAGTTTTCAAAATGTCTGAAATGTCGGAAATTTGACTCTTGAGCGTGATATTTGAGCCGAATTCTGACTCTCTGCACCTATTTTCAGTTTCAAATTACGGCGTTTCATACCAAAAATATGCCAATTACTGAAAACGGCGATTGGTCATATTTTGCCCAAACCCCCCTGCAGTTTTTAAAATGTCTGAAATGTCGGAAATTTGACTCCTGAGCGTGATTCTTGAGCCGAATTCTGACTCTCTGCACCTTTTTTCAGTTTCAAATTACGACGTTTCATACCGAAAATATGCACATTACTGAAAACGGCGATGGGTCATATTTTAACCAAACCCCCCTGCAGTTTTTAAAATGTCTGAAATGTCGGAAATTTGACTCCTTAGCGTGATTTTTGAGCCGAATTCTGATTCTCTGCACCTATTTTTAGTTTCAAAATACGACGTTTCATACCGAAAATATGCCAATTACTGTAAACGGCGATGGGTCATATTTTGCCCAAACCCCCCTGCAGTTTTCAAAATGTCTGAAATGTCGGAAATTTGACTCCTGAGCATGATTTTTTATCCGAATTCTGTCTCTCTGCACCTATTTTCAGTTTCAAATTACGACTTTTCATATTGAAAATATGCCAATTACTGAAAACGGCGATGGGTCATATTTTGCCCAAACCCCCCTGCAGTTTTCAAAATGTCTGAAATGTCGAAAATTTGACTCCTGAGCGTGATTTTCTATCCGAATTCTGACTCTCTACACCTGTTTTCAGTTTCAAATTACGACTTTTTATACCGAAAATATGCCAATTACTGAAAACGGCGATTGGTCATATTTTGCCCAAACCCCCCTGCAGTTTTCAAAATGTCTGAAATATCGGAAATTTGACTCCTAAGCGTGATTTTTGAGCCGAATTCTGACTCTCTGCACCTATTTTCAGTTTTAAATTACGACGTTTCATACCGAAAATATGCCAATTACTGAAAACGGCGATGGGTCATATTTTGCCCAAACCCCCCTGCAGTTTTTAAAATGTCTGAAATGTCTGAAATTTGACTCCTGAGCGTGATTTTTGAACCGAATTCTGACTCTCTGCACCTTTTTTTAGTTTCAAAATACGACGTTTCATACCGAAAATATGCCAATTACTGTAAACGGCGATGGGTCATATTTTGCCCAAACCCCCCTGCAGTTTTCAAAATGTCTGAAATGTCGGAAATTTGACTCCTGAGCGTGATTTTTTATCCGAATTCTCTCTCTCTGCACCTATTTTCAGTTTCAAATTACGTTTTTTCATACCGAAAATATGCCAATTACTGAAAACGGCGATGGGTCATATTTTTCCCAAACCCCCCTGCAGTTTTCAAAATGTCTGAAATGTCGTAAATTTGACTCCTGAGCGTGATTTTTTATCTGAATTCTGACTCTCTACACCTGTTTTCAGTTTCAAATTAGGACGTTTCATACCGAAAAGATGCCAATTACTGTAAACAGCGATGGGTCATATTTTGCCCAAACCCCCCTGCAGTTTTGAAAATGTCTGAAATGTCTGAAATTTGACTCCTGAGCGTGATTTTTTATCCGAATTCTGACTCTCTACACCTATTTTCAGTTTCAAATTACGACTTTTTATACCGAAAATATGTCAATTACTGAAAACGGCGATGGGTCATATTTTTCCCAAACCCCCCTGCAGTTTTCAAAATGTCTGAAATGTCGAAAATTTGACTCCTGAGCGTGATTTTTGAGACGAATTCTGACTCTCTGCACCAATTTTCAGTTTCAAATTACGACGTTTCATACCGAAAATATGCAAATTACTGAAAACGGCGATTGGTCATATTTTGCCCAAACCCCCCTGCAGTTTTAAAAATGTCTGAAATGTCTGAAATTTGACTCCTGAGCGTGATTTTTTATCCGAATTCTGACTCTCTGCACCTATTTTCAGTTTCAAATTACGACTTTTTATACCGAAAATATGCCAATTACTGAAAACGGCGATGGGTCATATTTTGCCCCCCCCCCCCCTGCAGTTTCAAAATGTCTGAAATGTCGGAAATTTGACTCCTGAGCGTGATTTTTTAGCCGAATTCTGACTCTCTGCACCTATTTTTAGTTTCAAATTACGACGTTTCATACCGAAAATATGCCAATTACTGAAAACGGCAATGGTTCATATTTTCCCCAAACCCCCCTGCAGTTTTCAAAATGTCTGAAATGTCGGAAATTTGGCTCCTGAGCGTGATTTTTGAGCCGAATTCTGACTCTCTGCACCTATTTTCAGTTTCAAATTACGACGTTTCATACCGAAAATATGCACATTACTGAAAACGGCGATGGGTCATATTTTGCCCAAACCCCCCTGCAGTTTTTAAAATGTCTGAAATGTCGGAAATTTGACTCCTGTGCTTGATTTTTGAGCCGAATTCTGACTCTCTACACCTGTTTTCAGTTTCAAATTACGACCTTTTATAATGAAAATATGCCAATTACTGAAAACGGCGATTGGTCATATTTTGCCCAAACACCCCTGCAGTTTTCAAAATGTCTGAAATGTCGGAAATTTGACTCCTAACCGTGATTTTTGAGCCGAATTCTGACTCTCTGCACCTATTTTCAGTTTCAAATTACGACGTTTCATACCAAAAATATGCCAATTACTGAAAACGGCGATTGGTCATATTTTGCCCAAACCCCCCTGCAGTTTTCAAAATGTCTGAAATGTCGGAAATTTGACTCCTAACCGTGATTTTTGAGCCGAATTCTGACTCTCTGCACCTATTTTCAGTTTCAAATTACGACGTTTCATACCAAAAATATGCCAATTACTGAAAACGGCGATTGGTCATATTTTGCCCAAACCCCCCTGCAGTTTTTAAAATGTCTGAAATGTCGGAAATTTGACTCCTGAGCGTGATTCTTGAGCCGAATTCTGACTCTCTGCACCTTTTTTCAGTTTCAAATTACGACGTTTCATACCGAAAATATGCACATTACTGAAAACGGCGATGGGTCATATTTTAACCAAACCCTCCTGCAGTTTTTAAAATGTCTGAAATGTCGGAAATTTGACTCCTTAGCGTGATTTTTGAGCCGAATTCTGATTCTCTGCACCTATTTTTAGTTTAAAAATACGACGTTTCATACCGAAAATATGCCAATTACTGTAAACGGCGATGGGTCATATTTTGCCCAAACCCCCCTGCAGTTTTCAAAATGTCTGAAATGTCGGAAATTTGACTCCTGAGCATGATTTTTTATCCGAATTCTGTCTCTCTGCACCTATTTTCAGTTTCAAATTACGACTTTTCATATTGAAAATATGCCAATTACTGAAAACGGCGATGGGTCATATTTTGCCCAAACCCCCCTGCAGTTTTCAAAATGTCTGAAATGTCGAAAATTTGACTCCTGAGCGTGATTTTCTATCCGAATTCTGACTCTCTACACCTGTTTTCAGTTTCAAATTACGACTTTTTATACCGAAAATATGCCAATTACTGAAAACGGCGATTGGTCATATTTTGCCCAAACCCCCCTGCAGTTTTCAAAATGTCTGAAATATCGGAAATTTGACTCCTAAGCGTGATTTTTGAGCCGAATTCTGACTCTCTGCACCTATTTTCAGTTTTAAATTACGACGTTTCATACCGAAAATATGCCAATTACTGAAAACGGCGATGGGTCATATTTTGCCCAAACCCCCCTGCAGTTTTTAAAATGTCTGAAATGTCTGAAATTTGACTCCTGAGCGTGATTTTTGAACCGAATTCTGACTCTCTGCACCTTTTTTTAGTTTCAAAATACGACGTTTCATACCGAAAATATGCCAATTACTGTAAACGGCGATGGGTCATATTTTGCCCAAACCCCCCTGCAGTTTTCAAAATGTCTGAAATGTCGGAAATTTGACTCCTGAGCGTGATTTTTTATCCGAATTCTGTCTCTCTGCACCTATTTTCAGTTTCAAATTACGTTTTTTCATACCGAAAATATGCCAATTACTGAAAACGGCGATGGGTCATATTTTTCCCAAACCCCCCTGCAGTTTTCAAAATGTCTGAAATGTCGAAAATTTGACTCCTGAGCGTGATTTTTTATCTGAATTCTGACTCTCTACACCTGTTTTCAGTTTCAAATTACGACGTTTCATACCGAAAAGATGCCAATTACTGTAAACAGCGATGGGTCATATTTTGCCCAAACCCCCCTGCAGTTTTGAAAATGTCTGAAATGTCTGAAATTTGACTCCTGAGCGTGATTTTTTATCCGAATTCTGACTCTCTACACCTATTTTCAGTTTCAAATTACGACTTTTTATACCGAAAATATGTCAATTACTGAAAACGGCGATGGGTCATATTTTGCCCAAACCCCCCTGCAGTTTTCAAAATGTCTGAAATGTCGAAAATTTGACTCCTGAGCGTGATTTTTGAGACGAATTCTGACTCTCTGCACCTATTTTCAGTTTCAAATTACGACGTTTCATACCGAAAATATGCAAATTACTGAAAACGGCGATGGGTCATATTTTGCCCAAACCCCCCTGCAGTTTTAAAAATGTCTGAAATGTCTGAAATTTGACTCCTGAGCGTGATTTTTTAGCCGAATTCTGACTCTCTGCACCTATTTTTAGTTTCAAATTACGACGTTTAATACCGAAAATATGCCAATTGCTGAAAACGGCAATGGTTCATATTTTCCCCAAACCCCCCTGCAGTTTTTAAAATGTCTGAAATGTCGGAAATTTGGCTCCTGAGCGTGATTTTTGAGCCGAATTCTGACTCTCTGCACCTATTTTCAGTTTCAAATTACGACGTTTCATACCGAAAATATGCACATTACTGAAAACGGCGATGGGTCATATTTTGCCCAAACCCCCCTTCAGTTTTTAAAATGTCTGAAATGTCGGAAATTTGACTCCTGTGCGTGATTTTTTAGCCGAATTCTGACTCTCTGCACCTATTTTTAGTTTCAAAATACGACGTTTCATACCGAAAATATGCCAATTACTGTAAACGGCGATGGGTCATATTTTGCCCAAACCCCCCCTGCAGTTTTCAAAATGTGTGAAATGTCGGAAATTTGAATCCTGAGCTTGATTTTTTTATCCGAATTCTGTCTCTCTGCACCTATTTTCAGTTTCAAATTACGACTTTTCATATCGAAAATATGCCAATTACTGAAAACGGCGATTGGTCATATTTTGCCCAAACCCCCCTGCAGTTTTCAAAATGTCTGAAATGTCGAAAATTTGACTCCTGAGCGTGATTTCTTATCTGAATTCTGACTCTCTACACCTGTTTTCAGTTTCAAATTACGACTTTTTATAATGAAAATATGCCAATTACTGAAAACGGCGATTGATCATATTTTGCCCAAACCCCCCTGCAGTTCTCAAAATGTCTGAAATGTCGGAAATTTGACTCCTAAGCGTGATTTTTGAGCCGAATTCTGACTCTCTGCACCTATTTTCAGTTTCAAATTACGACTTTTTATACCGAAAATATGCCAATTATTGAAAACGGCGATGGGTCATATTTTGCCCAAACCCCTCTGCAGTTTTCAAAATGTCTGAAATGTCGGAAATTTGACTCTTGAGCGTGATTTTTGAGCCGAATTCTGACTCTCTGCACCTATTTTCAGTTTCAAATTACGACGTTTCATACCAAAAATATGCCAATTACTGAAAACGGCGATGGGTCATATTTTGCCCAAACCCCCCTGCAGTTTTTAAAATGTCTGAAATGTCGGAAATTTGACTCCTTAGCGTGATTCTTGAGCCGAATTCTGACTCTCTGCACCTATTTTCAGTTTCAAATTACGACGTTTCATACCGAAAATATGCCAATTACTGAAAACGGCGATGGGTCATATTTTGCCCAAACCCCCCTGCAGTTTTTAAAATGTCTGAAATGTCTGAAATTTGACTCCTGAGCGTGATTTTTGAACCAAATTCTGACTCTCTGCACCTTTTTTTAGTTACAAAATACGACGTTTCATACCTAAAATATGCCAATTACTGTAAACGGCGATGGGTCATATTTTGCCCAAACCCCCCAGCAGTTTTCAAAATGTCTGAAATGTCGGAAATTTGACTCCTGAGCGTGATTTTTTATCCGAATTCTGTCTCTGCACCTATTTTCAGTTTCAAATTACGACTTTTCATACCGAAAATATGCCAATTACTGAAAACGGCGATGGGTCATATTTTGCCCAAACCCCCCTGCAGTTTTCAAAATGTCTGAAATGTCGGAAATTTGGCTCCTGAGCGTGATTTTTGAGCCGAATTCTGACTCTCTGCACCTATTTTCAATTTCAAATTACGACGTTTCATACCGAAAATATGCACATTACTGAAAACGGCGATGGGTCATATTTTGCCCAAACCCCCCTTCAGTTTTTAAAATGTCTGAAATGTCGGAAATTTTACTCCTGTGCGCGATTTTTTAGCCGAATTCTGACTCTCTGCACCTATTTTTAGTTTCAAAATACGACGTTTCATACCGAAAATATGCCAATTACTGTAAACGGCGATGGGTCATATTTTGCCCAAACCCCCCTGCAGTTTTCAAAATGTCTGAAATGTCGGAAATTTGAATCCTGAGCGTGATTTTTTTATCCGAATTCTGTCTCTCTGCACCTATTTTCAGTTTCAAATTACGACTTTTCATATCGAAAATATGCCAATTACTGAAAACGGCGATTGGTCATATTTTG
Source organism: Procambarus clarkii (assembly GCF_040958095.1). Lineage (NCBI taxonomy): Eukaryota > Metazoa > Arthropoda > Malacostraca > Decapoda > Cambaridae > Procambarus > Procambarus clarkii. The sequence continues at coordinate 243,739 of NW_027189228.1, read as the reverse complement.
CCCAAACCCCCCTGCAGTTTTCAAAATGTCTGAAATGTCGAAAATTTGACTCCTGAGCGTGATTTCTTATCTGAATTCTGACTCTCTACACCTGTTTTCAGTTTCAAATTACGACTTTTTATAATGAAAATATGCCAATTACTGAAAACGGCGATTGGTCATATTTTGCCCAAACCCCCCTGCAGTTTTCAAAATGTCGGAAATTTGACTCCTAAGCGTGATTTTTGAGCCGAATTCTGACTCTCTGCACCTATTTTCAGTTTCAAATTACGACTTTTTATACCGAAAATATGCCAATTATTGAAAACGGCGATGGGTCATATTTTGCCCAAACCCCTCTGCAGTTTTCAAAATGTCTGAAATGTCGGAAATTTGACTCCTGAGCGTGATTTTTGAGCCGAATTCTGACTCTCTGCACCTATTTTCAGTTTCAAATTACGACGTTTCATACCAAAAATATGCCAATTACTGAAAACGGCGATGGGTCATATTTTGCCCAAACCCCCCTGCAGGTTTTCAAATGTCTGAAATGTCGGAAATTTGACTCCTTAGCGTGATTCTTGAGCCGAATTCTGACTCTCTGCACCTATTTTCAGTTTCAAATTACGACGTTTCATACCGAAAATATGCCAATTACTGAAAACGGCGATGGGTCATATTTTGCCCAAACCCCCCTGCAGTTTTTAAAATGTCTGAAATGTCTGAAATTTGACTCCTGAGCGTGATTTTTGAACCAAATTCTGACTCTCTGCACCTTTTTTTAGTTTCAAAATACGACGTTTCATACCTAAAATATGCCAATTACTGTAAACGGCGATGGGTCATATTTTGCCCAAACCCCCCAGCAGTTTTCAAAATGTCTGAAGTGTCGGAAATTTGCCTCCTGAGCGTGATTTTTTATCCGAATTCTGTCTCTGCACCTATTTTCAGTTTCAAATTACGACTTTTCATACCGAAAATATGCCAATTACTAAAAACGGCGATGGGTCATATTTTGCCCAAACCCCCCTGCAGTTTTCAAAATGTCTGAAATGTCGAAAATTTGACTCCTGAGCGTGATTTTTTATCTGAATTCTGACTCTCTACACCTGTTTTCAGTTTCAAATTACGACTTTTTATACCGAAAATATGTCAATTACTGAAAACGGCGATGGGTCATATTTTGCCCAAACCCCCCTGCAGTTTTCAAAATGTCTGAAATGTCGAAAATTTGACTCCTGAGCGTGATTTTTGAGCCGAATTCAGACTCTCTGCACCTATTTTCAGTTTCATATTACGACGTTTCATACCGAAAATATGCCAATTACTGAAAACGGCGATGGGTCATATTTTGCCCAAACCCCCCTGCAGTTTTCAAAATATCTGAAGTGTCGGAAATTTGACTCCTGAGCGTGATTTTTTATCGGAATTCTGATTTCTGCACCTATTTTCAGTTTCAAATTACGATTTTTATACCGAAAATATGCCAATTACTGAAAACGGCGATGGTTCATATTTTTGCCCCCCCCCCCTGCAGTTTTCAAAATGTCTGAAATGTCGGAAATTTGACTCCTTAGCGTGATTCTTGAGCCGAATTCTGACTCTCTGCACCTATTTTCAGTTTCAAATTACGACGTTTCATACCGAAAATATGCCAATTACTGAAAACGGCGATGGGTCATATTTTGCCCAAACCCCCCTGCAGTTTTTAAAATGTCTGAAATGTCTGAAATTTGACTCCTGATCGTGATTTTTGAACCGAATTCTGACTCTCTGCACCTTTTTTTAGTTTCAAAATACGACGTTTCATACCGAAAATATGCCAATTACTGTAAACGGCGATGGGTCATATTTTGCCCAAACCCCCCAGCAGTTTTCAAAACGTCTGAAATGTCGGAAATTTGATTCCTGAGCGTGATTTTTTATCCGAATTCTGTCTCTGCACCTATTTTCAGTTTCAAATTACGACTTTTCATACCGAAAATACGTCAATTACTGAAAACGGCGATGGGTCATATTTTGCCCAAACCCCCCTGCAGTTTTCAAAATGTCTGAAATGTCGAAAATTTGACTCCTGAGCGTGATTTTTTATCTGAATTCTGACTCTCTACACCTGTTTTCAGTTTCAAATTACGACTTTTTATACCGAAAATATGTAAATTACTGAAAACGGCGATGGGTCATATTTTGCCCAAACCCCCCTGCAGTTTTCAAAATGTCTGAAATGTCGAAAGTTTGACTCCTGAGCGTGATTTTCGAGCCGAATTCTGACTCTCTGCACCTATTTTCAGTTTCAAATTACGACGTTTCATACCGAAAATATGCAAATTACTGTAAACGGCGATGGGTCATATTTTGCCCAAACCCCCGTGCAGTTTTAAAAATGTCTGAAATGTCGAAAGTTTGACTCCTGAGCGTGATTTTCGAGCCGAATTCTGACTCTCTGCACCTATTTTCAGTTTCAAATTACGACGTTTCATACCGAAAATATGCAAATTACTGTAAACGGCGATGGGTCATATTTTGCCCAAACCCCCCTGCAGTTTTCAAAATATCTGAAGTGTCGGAAATTTGACTCCTGAGCGTGATTTTTTATCGGAATTCTGATTTCTGCACCTATTTTCAGTTTCAAATTACGATTTTTATACCGAAAATATGCCAATTACTGAAAACGGCGATTGTTCATATTTTGCCCCCCCCCCCCCCCCTGCAGTTTTCAAAATGTCTGAAATGTCGGAAATTTGACTCCTGAGCGTGATTTTTTAGCCGAATGCTGACTCTCTGCACCTATTTTTAGTTTCAAATTACGACGTTTAATACCGAAAATATGCCAATTACTGAAAACGGCAATGGTTCATATTTTCCCCAAACCCCCCTGCAGTTTTTAAAATGTCTGAAATGTCTGAAATTTGGCTCCTGAGCGTGATTTTTGAGCCGAATTCTGACTCTCTGCACCTATTTTCAGTTTCAAATTACGACGTTTCATACCGAAAATATGCACATTACTGAAAACGGCGATGGGTCATATTTTGCCCAAACCCCCCTTCAGTTTTTAAAATGTCTGAAATGTCGGAAATTTGACTCCTGTGCGTGATTTTTTAGCTGAATTCTGACTCTCTGCACCTATTTTTAGTTTCAAAATACGACGTTTCATACCGAAAATATGCCAATTACTGTAAACGGCGATGGGTCATATTTTGCCCAAACCCCCCTGCAGTTTTCAAAATGTCTGAAATGTCGGAAATTTGAATCCTGAGCGTGATTTTTTATCCGAATTCTGTCTCTCTGCACCTATTTTCAGTTTCAAATTACGACTTTTCATATCGAAAATATGCCAATTACTGAAAACGGCGATTGGTCATATTTTGCCCAAACCCCCCTGCAGTTTTCAAAATGTCTGAAATGTCGAAAATTTGACTCCTGAGCGTAATTTCTTATCTGAATTCTGACTCTCTACACCTGTTTTCAGTTTCAAATTACGACTTTTTATAATGAAAATATGCCAATTACTGAAAACGGCGATTGGTCATATTTTGCCCAAACCCCCCTGCAGTTTTCAAAATGTCTGAAATGTCGGAAATTTGACTCCTAAGCGTGATTTTTGAGCCGAATTCTGACTCTCTGCACCTATTTTCAGTTTCAAATTACGACTTTTTATACCGAAAATATGCCAATTATTGAAAACGGCGATGGGTCATATTTTGCCCAAACCCCTCTGCAGTTTTCAAAATGTCTGAAATGTCGGAAATTTGACTCTTGAGCGTGATTTTTGAGCCGAATTCTGACTCTCTGCACCTATTTTCAGTTTCAAATTACGACGTTTCATACCAAAAATATGCCAATTACTGAAAACGGCGATGGGTCATATTTTGCCCAAACCCCCCTGCAGTTTTTAAAATGTCTGAAATGTCGGAAATTTGACTCCTTAGCGTGATTCTTGAGCCGAATTCTGATTCTTTGCACCTATTTTTAGTTTCAAAATATGACGTTTCATACCGAAAATATGCCAATTACTGTAAACGGCGATGGGTCATATTTTGCCCAAACCCCCCAGCAGTTTTCAAAATGTCTGAAATGTCGGAAATTTGACTCCTGAGCGTGATTTTTTATCCGAATTCTGTCTCTGCACCTATTTTCAGTTTCAAATTACGACTTTTCTTACCGAAAATATGCCAATTACTGAAAACGGCGATGGGTGATATTTTGCCCAAACCCCCCTGCAGTTTTCAAAATGTCTGAAATGTCGAAAATTTGACTCCTGAGCGTGATTTTTTATCTGAATTCTGACTCTCTACACCTGTTTTCAGTTTCAAATTACGACTTTTTATACCGAAAATATGTCAATTACTGAAAACGGCGATGGGTCATATTTTGCCCAAACCCCCCTGCAGTTTTCAAAATGTCTGAAATGTCGAAAATTTGACTCCTGAGCGTGATTTTTGAGCCGAATTCTGACTCTCTGCACCTATTTTCAGTTTCATATTACGACGTTTCATACCGAAAATATGCCAATTACTGAAAACGGCGATGGGTCATATTTTGCCCAAACCCCCCTGCAGTTTTAAAAATGTCTGAAATGTCGAAAGTTTGACTCCTGAGCGTGATTTTTGAGCCGAATTCTGACTCTCTGCACCTATTTTCAGTTTCAAATTACGACGTTTCATACCGAAAATATGCAAATTACTGTAAACGGCGATGGGTCATATTTTGCCCAAACCCCCCTGCAGTTTTCAAAATATCTGAAGTGTCGGAAATTTGACTCCTGAGCGTGATTTTTTATCCGAATTCTGATTTCTGCACCTATTTTCAGTTTCAAATTACGATTTTTATACCGAAAATATGCCAATTACTGAAAACGGCGATGGGTCATATTTTGCCCCCCCCCCTGCAGTTTTCAAAATGTCTGAAATGTCGGAAATTTGACTCCTGAGCGTGATTTTTTAGCCGAATCTGACTCTCTGCACCTATTTTTAGTTTCAAATTACGACGTTTAATACCGAAAATATGCCAATTACTGAAAACGGCAATGGTTCATATTTTCCCCAAACCCCCCTGCAGTTTTTAAAATGTCTGAAATGTCGGAAATTTGGCTCCTGAGCGTGATTTTTGAGCCGAATTCTGACTCTCTGCACCTATTTTCAGTCTCAAATTACGACTTTTCATACCGAAAATATGCACATTACTGAAAACGGCGATGGGTCATATTTTGCCCAAACCCCCCTTCAGTTTTTAAAATGTCTGAAATGTCGGAAATTTGACTCCTGTGCGTGATTTTTTAGCCGAATTCTGACTCTCTGCACCTATTTTTAGTTTCAAAATACGATGTTTCATACCGAAAATATGCCAATTACTGTAAACGGCGATGGGTCATATTTTGCCCAAACCCCCCTGCAGTTTTCAAAATGTCTGAAATGTCGGAAATTTGAATCCTGAGCGTGATTTTTTTATCCGAATTCTGTCTCTCTGCACCTATTTTCAGTTTCAAATTACGACTTTTCATATCGAAAATATGCCAATTACTGAAAACGGCGATTGGTCATATTTTGCCCAAACCCCCCTGCAGTTTTCAAAATGTCTGAAATGTCGAAAATTTGACTCCTGAGCGTGATTTCTTATCTGAATTCTGACTCTCTACACCTGTTTTCAGTTTCAAATTACGACTTTTTATAATGAAAATATGCCAATTACTGAAAACGGCGATTGGTCATATTTTGCCCAAACCCCCCTGCAGTTTTCAAAATGTCTGAAATGTCGGAAATTTGACTCCTAAGCGTGATTTTTGTGCCGAATTCTGACACTCTGCACCTATTTTCAGTTTCAAATTACGACTTTTTATACCGAAAATATGCCAATTATTGAAAACGGCGATGGGTCATATTTTGCCCAAACCCCTCTGCAGTTTTCAAAATGTCTGAAATGTCGGAAATTTGACTCTTGAGCGTGATTTTTGAGCCGAATTCTGACTCTCTGCACCTATTTTCAGTTTCAAATTACGACGTTTCATACCAAAAATATGCCAATTACTGAAAACGGCGATGGGTCATATTTTGCCCAAACCCCCCTGCAGTTTTTAAAATGTCTGAAATGTCGGAAATTTGACTCCTTAGCGTGATTCTTGAGCCGAATTCTGACTCTCTGCACCTATTTTCAGTTTCAAATTACGACGTTTCATACCGAAAATATGCACATTACTGAAAACGGCGATGGGTCATATTTTGCCCAAACCCCCCCGCAGTTTATAAAATGTCTGAAATGTCGGAAATTTGACTCCTGAGCGTGATTTTTGAGCCGAATCCTGATTCTCTGCACCTATTTTTAGTTTCAAAATACGACGTTTCATACCGAAAATATGCCCATTACTGTAAACGGCGATGGGTCATATTTTGCCCAAACCCCCCTGCAGCTTTCAAAATGTCTGAAATGTCATAAATTTGACTCCTGAGCGTGATTTTTTATCCGAATTCTGTCTCTCTGCACCTATTTTCAGTTTCAAATTATGACTTTTCATATTGAAAATATGCCAATAACTGAAAACGGCGATGGGTCATATTTTGCCCAAACCCCCCTGCAGTTTTCAAAATGTCTGAAATGTCGAAAATTTGACTCCTGAGCGTGATTTTTTATCCGAATTCTGACTCTCTACACCTGTTTTCAGTTTCAAATTACGACTTTTTATACCGAAAGAATGCCAATTACTGAAAACGGCGATTGGTCATATTTTGCCCAAACCCCCCTGCAGTTTTCAAAATGTCTGAAATATCGGAAATTTGACTCCTAAGCGTGATTTTTGAGCCGAATTCTGACTCTCTGCACCTATTTTCAGTTTCAAATTACAGCGTTTGATACCGAAAATATGCCAATTACTGAAAACGGCGATGGGTCATATTTTGCCCAAACCCCCCTGCAGTTTTTAAAATGTCTGAAATGTCTGAAATTTGACTCCTGAGCGTGATTTTTGAACCGAATTCTGATTCTCTGCACCTTTTTTTAGTTTCAAAATACGACGTTTCATACCGAAAATATGCCAATTACTGTAAACGGCGATGGGTCATATTTTGCCCAAACCCCCCGGCAGTTTTCAAAATGTCTGAAATGTCGAAAATTTGACTCCTGATTGTGATTTTTGAGCCGAATTCTGACTCTCTGCACCTTTTTTCAGTTTCAAATTACGACGTTTAATACCGAAAATATGCCAATTACTGAAAACGGCGATGGGTCATATTTTGCCCAAACCCCCCTGCAGTTTTTAAAATGTCTGAAATGTCGAAAATTTGACTCCTGAGCGTGATTTTTGAGCCGAATTCTGACTCTCTGCACCTATTTTCAGTTTCAAATTACGACGTTTCATACCGAAAATATGCCAATTACTGTAAACGGCGATGGGTCATATTTTGCCCAAACCCCCCTGCAGTTTTCAAAATGTCTGAAGTGTCGGAAATTTGACTCCTGAGCGTGATTTTTTATCCGAATTATGACTTTCTGCACCTATTTTCAGTTTCAAATTACGACTTTTTAAACCGAAAATATGCCAATTACTGAAAACGGCGATGGGTCATATTTTGCCCCCCCCCCTGCAGTTTTCAAAATGTCTGAAATGTCGGAAATTTGACTCCTGAGCGTGATTTTTGAGCCGAATTCTGACTCTCTGCACCTATTTTTAGTTTCAAATTACGACGTTTCATACCGAAAATATGCCAATTACTGAAAACGGCGATGGTTCATATTTTGCCCAAACCCCCCTGCAGTTTTTAAAATGTCTGAAATGTCTGAAATTTGGCTCCTGAGCGTGATTTTTGAGCCGAATTCTGACTATCTGCACCTATTTTCAGTTTCAAATTACGACGTTTCATACCGAAAATATGCACATTACTGAAAACGGCGATGGGTCATATTTTGCCCAAACCCCCACTGCAGTTTTTAAAATGTCTGAAATGTCGGAAATTAGACTCCTGTGCGTGATTTTTGAGCCGAATTCTGACTCTCTGCACCTATTTTTAGTTTCAAAATACGACGTTTCATACCGAAAATATGCCAATTACTGTAAACGGCGATGGGTCATATTTTGCCCAAACCCCCCTGCAGTTTTCAAAATGTCTGAAATGTCGGAAATTTGACTCCTGAGCTTGATTTTTTATCCGAATTCTGTCTCTCTGCACCTATTTTCAGTTTCAAATTACGACTTTTCATACCGAAAATATGCCAATTACTGAAAACTGCGATGGGTCATATTTTGCCAAAACCACCCTGCAGTTTTCAAAATGTCTGAAATGTCGAAAATTTGACTCCTGAGCGTGATTTTTTATCTGAATTCTGACTCTCTACACCTGTTTTCAGTTTCAAATTACGACTTTTTATAATGAAAATATGCCAATTACTGAAAACAGCGATTTGTCATATTTTGCCCAAACCCCCCTGCAGTTTCCAAAATGTCTGAAATGTCGGAAATTTGACTCCTGAGCGTGATTTTTGAGCCGAATTCTGACTCTCTGCACCTATTTTTAGTTTCAAATTACGACGTTTCATTACGAAAATATGCACATTACTGAAAACGGCGATGGGTCATATTTTGCCCAAACCCCCCTGCAGTTTTAAAAATGTCTGAAATGTCGAAAGTTTGACTCCTGAGCGTGATTTTTGAGCCGAATTCTGACTCTCTGCACCTACTTTCAGTTTCAAATTACGACGTTTCATACCGAAAATATGCCAATTACTGTAAACGGCGATGGGTCATATTTTGCCCAAACCCCCCTGCAGTTTTCAAAATGTCTGAAGTGTCGGAAATTTGACTCCTGAGCGTGATTTTTTATCCGAATTCTGAATTTCTGCACCTATTTTCAGTTTCAAATTACGACTTTTTATACCGAAAATATGCCAATTACTTAAAACGGCGATGGGTCATATTTTGCCCCCCCCCCCTGCAGTTTTCAAAATGTCTGAAATGTCGGAAATTTGCCTCCTGAGCGTGATTTTTTATCCGAATTCTGTCTCTCTGCACCTATTTTTAGTTTCAAATTACGACTTTTCATATTGAAAATATGCCAATTACTGAAAACGGCGATTGGTCATATTTTGCCCAAACCCCCCTGCAGTTTTCAAAATGTCTAAAATATCGGAAATTTTACTCCTAAGCGTGATTTTTTAGCCGAATTCTGACTCTCTGCTCCTATTTTCAGTTACAAATTACGACGTTTCATATCGAAAATATGCCAATTACTGAAAACGGCAGTGGGTCATATTTTGCCCAAACCCCCCTGCAGTTTTAAAAATGTCTGAAATGTCGGAAATTTGACTCCTGAGCGTGATTTTTTAACCGAATTCTGACTCTCTGCACCTTTTTTTAGTTTCAAAATACGACGTTTCATACCGAAAATATGCCAATTACTGTAAACGGCGATGGGTCATATTTTGCCCAAACCCCCCTGCAGTTTTCAAAATGTCTGAAATGTCGGAAATTTGAATCCTGAGCGTGATTTTTTTATCCGAATTCTGTCTCTCTGCACCTTATTTCAGTTTCAAATTACGACTTTTCATATCGAAAATATGCCAATTACTGAAAACGGCGATTGGTCATATTTTGCCCAAACCCCCCTGCAGTTTTCAAAATGTCTGAAATGTCGAAAATTTGACTCTTGAGCGTGATTTCTTATCTGAATTCTGACTCTCTACACCTGTTTTCAGTTTCAAATTACGACTTTTTATAATGAAAATATGCCAATTACTGAAAACGGCGATTAGTCATATTTTGCCCAAACCCCCCTGCAGTTTTCAAAATGTCTGAAATGTCGGAAATTTGACTCCTAAGCGTGATTTTTGAGCCGAATTCTGACTCTCTGCACCTATTTTCAGTTTCAAATTACGACTTTTTATACCGAAAATAAGCCAATTATTGAAAACGGCGATGGGTCATATTTTGCCCAAACCCCTCTGCAGTTTTCAAAATGTCTGAAATGTCGGAAATTTGACTCTTGAGCGTGATTTTTGAGCCGAATTCTGACTCTCTGCACCTATTTTCAGTTTCAAATTACGACGTTTCATACCAAAAATATGCCAATTACTGAAAACGGCGATGGGTCATATTTTGCCCAAACCCCCCTGCAGTTTTTAAAATGTCTGAAATGTCTGAAATTTGACTCCTTAGCGTGATTCTTGAGCCGAATTCTGACTCTCTGCACCTATTTTCAGTTTCAAATTACGACGTTTCATACCGAAAATATGCACATTACTGAAAACGGCGATGGGTCATATTTTGCCCAAACCCCCCTGCAGTTTTAAAAATGTCTGAAATGTCGAAAGTTTGACTCCTGAGCGTGATTTTTGAGACGAATTCTGACTCTCTGCACCTACTTTCAGTTTCAAATTACGACGTTTCATACCGAAAATATGCCAATTACTGTAAACGGCGATGGGTCATATTTTGCCCAAACCCCCCTGCAGTTTTCAAAATGTCTGAAGTGTCGGAAATTTGACTCCTGAGCGTGATTTTTTATCCGAATTCTGAATTTCTGCACCTATTTTCAGTTTCAAATTACGACTTTTTATACCGAAAATATGCCAATTACTTAAAACGGCGATGGGTCATATTTTGCCCCCCCCCCCTGCAGTTTTCAAAATGTCTGAAATGTCGGAAATTTGACTCATGAGCGTGATTTTTGAGCCGAATTCTGACTCTCTGCACCTATTTTTAGTTTCAAATTACGACTTTTTATACCGAAAATATGCCAATTACTGAAAACGGCGATGGGTCATATTTTGCCCAAACCCCCCTGCAGTTTTCAAAATGTCTGAAATGTCGGAAATTTGACTCCTGAGCGTGATTTTTGAGCCGAATTCTGACTCTCTGCATCAATTTTCAGTTTCAAATTACGACGTTTCATACCGAAAAGATGCCAATTACTGTAAACGGCTATGGGTCATATTTTGCCAAATCCCCCTGCAGTTTTCAAAATGTCTGAAATGTCTGAAATTTGACTCCTGAGCGTGATTTTTTGTCCGAATTCTGACTCTCTTCACCTATTTTCAGTTTCAAATTACGACTTTTTATACCGAAAATATGCCAATTACTGAAAACGGCGATGGGTCATATTTTGCCCAAACCCCCCTGCAGTTTTCAAAATGTCTGAAATGTCGGAAATTTGACTCCTGAGCGTGATTTTTGAGCCGAATTCTGACTCTCTGCATCAATTTTCAGTTTCCAATTACGACGTTCCATACCGGCAATATGCCAATTACTGTAAACAGCGATGGGTCATATTTTGCCCAAACCCCACGGCAGTTTTCAAAATGTCTGAAATGTTGGAAATTTGACTCCTTAGCGTGATTCTTGAGCCGAATTCTGACTCTCTGCACCTATTTTCAGTTTCAAATTACGACGTTTCATACCGAAAATATGCACATTACTGAAAACGGCGATGGGTCATATTTTGCCCAAACCCCCCTGCAGTTTTTAAAATGTCTGAAATGTCGGAAATTTGACTCCTGAGCGTGATTTTTGAGCCGAATCCTGATTCTCTGCACCTATTTTTAGTTTCAAAATACGACGTTTCATACCGAAAATATGCCAATTACTGTAAACGGCGATGGGTCATATTTTGCCCAAACCCCCCTGCAGTTTTCAAAATGTCTGAAATGTCGAAAATTTGACTCCTGAGCATGATTTTTTATCCGAATTCTGACTCTCTACACCTGTTTTCAGTTTCAAATTACGACTTTTTTTACCGAAAGAATGCCAATTACTGAAAACGGCGATTGGTCATATTTTGCCCAAACCCCCCTGCAGTTTTCAAAATGTCTGAAATATCGGAAATTTGACTCCTAAGCGTGATTTTTGAGCCGAATTCTGACTCTCTGCACCTATTTTCAGTTTCAAATTACAGCGTTTGATACCGAAAATATGCCAATTACTGAAAACGGCGATGGGTCATATTTTGCCCAAACCCCCCTGCAGTTTTTAAAATGTCTGAAATGTCTGAAATTTTACTCCTGAGCGTGATTTTTGAACCGAATTCTGATTCTCTGCACCTTTTTTTAGTTTCAAAATACGACGTTTCATACCGAAAATATGCCAATTACTGTAAACGGCGATGGGTCATATTTTGCCCAAACCCCCCGGCAGTTTTCAAAATGTCTGAAATGTCGAAAATTTGACTCCTGATTGTGATTTTTGAGCCGAATTCTGACTCTCTGCACCTATTTTCAGTTTCAAATTACGACGTTTAATACCGAAAATATGCCAATTACTGAAAACGGCGATGGGTCATATTTTGCCCAAACCTCCCTGCAGTTTTTAAAATGTCTGAAATGTCGAAAATTTGACTCCTGAGCGTGATTTTTGAGCCGAATTCTGACTCTCTGCACCTATTTTCAGTTTCAAATTACTACGTTTCATACCGAAAATATGCCAATTACTGTAAACGGCGATGGGTCATATTTTGCCCAAACCCCCCTGCAGTTTTCAAAATGTCTGAAGTGTCGGAAATTTGACTCCTGAGCGTGATTTTTTATCCGAATTATGACTTTCTGCACCTATTTTCAGTTTCAAATTACGACTTTTTAAACCGAAAATATGCCAATTACTGAAAACGGCGATGGGTCATATTTTGCCCCCCCCCCCCCTGCAGTTTTCAAAATGTCTGAAATGTCGGAAATTTGACTCCTGAGCGTGATTTTTGAGCCGAATTCTGACTCTCTGCACCTATTTTTAGTTTCAAATTACGACGTTTCATACCGAAAATATGCCAATTACTGAAAACGGCGATGGTTCATATTTTGCCCAAACCCCCCTGCAGTTTTTAAAATGTCTGAAATGTCTGAAATTTGGCTCCTGAGCGTGATTTTTGAGCCGAATTCTGACTATCTGCACCTATTTTCAGTTTCAAATTACGACGTTTCATACCGAAAATATGCACATTACTGAAAACGGCGATGGGTCATATTTTGCCCAAACCCCCCCTGCAGTTTTTAAAATGTCTGAAAAGTCGGAAATTTGACTCCTGTGCGTGATTTTTGAGCCGAATTCTGACTCTCTGCACCTATTTTTAGTTTCAAAATACGACGTTTCATACCGAAAATATGCCAATTACTGTAAACGGCGATGGGTCATATTTTGCCCAAACCCCCCTGCAGTTTTCAAAATGTCTGAAATGTCGGAAATTTGACTCCTGAGCTTGATTTTTTATCCGAATTCTGTCTCTCTGCACCTATTTTCAGTTTCAAATTACGACTTTTCATACCGAAAATATGCCAATTACTGAAAACTGCGATGGGTCATATTTTGCCAAAACCACCCTGCAGTTTTCAAAATGTCTGAAATGTCGAAAATTTGACTCCTGAGCGTGATTTTTTATCTGAATTCTGACTCTCTACACCTGTTTTCAGTTTCAAATTACGACTTTTTATAATGAAAATATGCCAATTACTGAAAACAGCGATTTGTCATATTTTGCCCAAACCCCCCTGCAGTTTCCAAAATGTCTGAAATGTCGGAAATTTGACTCCTGAGCGTGATTTTTGAGCCGAATTCTGACTCTCTGCACCTATTTTTAGTTTCAAATTACGACGTTTCATTACGAAAATATGCACATTACTGAAAACGGCGATGGGTCATATTTTGCCCAAACCCCCCTGCAGTTTTAAAAATGTCTGAAATGTCGAAAGTTTGACTCCTGAGCGTGATTTTTGAGCCGAATTCTGACTCTCTGCACCTACTTTCAGTTTCAAATTACGACGTTTCATACCGAAAATATGCCAATTACTGTAAACGGCGATGGGTCATATTTTGCCCAAACCCCCCTGCAGTTTTCAAAATGTCTGAAGTGTCGGAAATTTGACTCCTGAGCGTGATTTTTTATCCGAATTCTGAATTTCTGCACCTATTTTCAGTTTCAAATTACGACTTTTTATACCGAAAATATGCCAATTACTTAAAACGGCGATGGGTCATATTTTGCCCCCCCCCTGCAGTTTTCAAAATGTCTGAAATGTCGGAAATTTGACTCCTGAGCGTGATTTTTTATCCGAATTCTGTCTCTCTGCACCTATTTTCAGTTTCAAATTACGACTTTTCATATTGAAAATATGCCAATTACTGTAAACGGCGATGGGTCATATTTTGCCCAAACCCCCCTGCAGTTTTCAAAATGTCTGAAATGTCGGAAATTTGAATCCTGAGCGTGATTTTTTTATCCGAATTCTGTCTCTCTGCACCTATTTTCAGTTTCAAATTACGACTTTTCATATCAAAAATATGCCAATTACTGAAAACGGCGATTGGTCATATTTTGCCCAAACCCCCCTGCAGTTTTCAAAATGTCTGAAATGTCGAAAATTTGACTCCTGAGCGTGATTTTTGAGCCGAATCCTGATTCTCTGCACCTATTTTTAGTTTCAAAATACGACGTTTCATACCGAAAATATGCCAATTACTGTAAACGGCGATGGGTCATATTTTGCCCAAACCCCCCTGCAGTTTTCAAAATGTCTGAAATGTCGAAAATTTGACTCCTGAGCGTGATTTTTTATCCGAATTCTGACTCTCTACACCTGTTTTCAGTTTCAAATTACGACTTTTTATACCGAAAGAATGCCAATTACTGAAAACGGCGATTGGTCATATTTTGCCCAAACCCCCCTGCAGTTTTCAAAATGTCTGAAATATCGGAAATTTGACTCCTAAGCGTGATTTTTGAGCCGAATTCTGACTCTCTGCACCTATTTTCAGTTTCAAATTACAGCGTTTGATACCGAAAATATGCCAATTACTGAAAACGGCGATGGGTCATATTTTGCCCAAACCCCCCTGCAGTTTTTAAAATGTCTGAAATGTCTGAAATTTTACTCCTGAGCGTGATTTTTGAACCGAATTCTGATTCTCTGCACCTTTTTTTAGTTTCAAAATACGACGTTTCATACCGAAAATATGCCAATTACTGTAAACGGCGATGGGTCATATTTTGCCCAAACCCCCCGGCAGTTTTCAAAATGTCTGAAATGTCGAAAATTTGACTCCTGATTGTGATTTTTGAGCCGAATTCTGACTCTCTGCACCTATTTTCAGTTTCAAATTACGACGTTTAATACCGAAAATATGCCAATTACTGAAAACGGCGATGGGTCATATTTTGCCCAAACCTCCCTGCAGTTTTTAAAATGTCTGAAATGTCGAAAATTTGACTCCTGAACGTGATTTTTGAGCCGAATTCTGACTCTCTGCACCTATTTTCAGTTTCAAATTACTACGTTTCATACCGAAAATATGCCAATTACTGTAAACGGCGATGGGTCATATTTTGCCCAAACCCCCCTGCAGTTTTCAAAATGTCTGAAGTGTCGGAAATTTGACTCCTGAGCGTGATTTTTTATCCGAATTATGACTTTCTGCACCTATTTTCAGTTTCAAATTACGACTTTTTAAACCGAAAATATGCCAATTACTGAAAACGGCGATGGGTCATATTTTGCCCCCCCCCCCTGCAGTTTTCAAAATGTCTGAAATGTCGGAAATTTGACTCCTGAGCGTGATTTTTGAGCCGAATTCTGACTCTCTGCACCTATTTTTAGTTTCAAATTACGACGTTTCATACCGAAAATATGCCAATTACTGAAAACGGCGATGGTTCATATTTTGCCCAAACCCCCCTGCAGTTTTTAAAATGTCTGAAATGTCTGAAATTTGGCTCCTGAGCGTGATTTTTGAGCCGAATTCTGACTATCTGCACCTATTTTCAGTTTCAAATTACGACGTTTCATACCGAAAATATGCACATTACTGAAAACGGCGATGGGTCATATTTTGCCCAAACCCCCCCTGCAGTTTTTAAAATGTCTGAAAAGTCGGAAATTTGACTCCTGTGCGTGATTTTTGAGCCGAATTCTGACTCTCTGCACCTATTTTTAGTTTCAAAATACGACGTTTCATACCGAAAATATGCCAATTACTGTAAACGGCGATGGGTCATATTTTGCCCAAACCCCCCTGCAGTTTTCAAAATGTCTGAAATGTCGGAAATTTGACTCCTGAGCTTGATTTTTTATCCGAATTCTGTCTCTCTGCACCTATTTTCAGTTTCAAATTACGACTTTTCATACCGAAAATATGCCAATTACTGAAAACTGCGATGGGTCATATTTTGCCAAAACCACCCTGCAGTTTTCAAAATGTCTGAAATGTCGAAAATTTGACTCCTGAGCGTGATTTTTTATCTGAATTCTGACTCTCTACACCTGTTTTCAGTTTCAAATTACGACTTTTTATAATGAAAATATGCCAATTACTGAAAACAGCGATTTGTCATATTTTGCCCAAACCCCCCTGCAGTTTCCAAAATGTCTGAAATGTCGGAAATTTGACTCCTGAGCGTGATTTTTGAGCCGAATTCTGACTCTCTGCACCTATTTTTAGTTTCAAATTACGACGTTTCATTACGAAATTATGCACATTACTGAAAACGGCGATGGGTCATATTTTGCCCAAACCCCCCTGCAGTTTTAAAAATGTCTGAAATGTCGAAAGTTTGACTCCTGAGCGTGATTTTTGAGCCGAATTCTGACTCTCTGCACCTACTTTCAGTTTCAAATTACGACGTTTCATACCGAAAATATGCCAATTACTGTAAACGGCGATGGGTCATATTTTGCCCAAACCCCCCTGCAGTTTTCAAAATGTCTGAAGTGTCGGAAATTTGACTCCTGAGCGTGATTTTTTATCCGAATTCTGAATTTCTGCACCTATTTTCAGTTTCAAATTACGACTTTTTATACCGAAAATATGCCAATTACTTAAAACGGCGATGGGTCATATTTTGCCCCCCCCTGCAGTTTTCAAAATGTCTGAAATGTCGGAAATTTGACTCCTGAGCGTGATTTTTTATCCGAATTCTGTCTCTCTGCACCTATTTTCAGTTTCAAATTACGACTTTTCATATTGAAAATATGCCAATTACTGAAAACGGCGATTGGTCATATTTTGCCCAAACCCCCCTGCAGTTTTCAAAATGTCTAAAATATCGGAAATTTTACTCCTAAGCGTGATTTTTTAGCCGAATTCTGACTCTCTGCTCCTATTTTCAGTTTCAAATTACGACGTTTCATATCGAAAATATGCCAGTTACTGAAAACGGCAGTGGGTCATATTTTGCCCAAACCCCCCTGCAGTTTTTAAAATGTCTGAAATGTCGGAAATTTGACTCCTGAGCGTGAATTTTTAACCGAATTCTGACTCTCTGCACCTTTTTTTAGTTTCAAAATACGACGTTTCATACCGAAAATATGCCAATTACTGTAAACGGCGATGGGTCATATTTTGCCCAAACCCCCCTGCAGTTTTCAAAATGTCTGAAATGTCGGAAATTTGAATCCTGAGCGTGATTTTTTTATCCGAATTCTGTCTCTCTGCACCTATTTTCAGTTTCAAATTACGACTTTTCATATCAAAAATATGCCAATTACTGAAAACGGCGATTGGTCATATTTTGCCCAAACCCCCCTGCAGTTTTCAAAATGTCTGAAATGTCGAAAATTTGACTCCTGAACGTGATTTTTTATCCGAATTCTGACTCTCTACACCTGTTTTCAGTTTCAAATTACGACTTTTTATACCGAAAATATGCCAATTACTGAACACGGCGATTGGTCATATTTTGCACAAACCCCCCTGCAGTTTTCAAAATGTCTGAAATGTCGGAAATTTGACTTCTGAGCGTGATTTTTGAGCCGAATTCTGACTCTCTGCACCTATTTTCAGTTTCAAATTACGACGTTTCATACCGAAAATATGCCAATTACTGAAAACGGCGATGGGTCATATTTTGCCCAAACCCCCCTGCAGTTTTTAAAATGTCTGAAATGCCGGAAATTTGGCTCCTGAGTGTGATTTTTGAGCTGAATTCTGACTCTCTGCACCTATTTTCAGTTTCAAATTACGACGTTTCATACCGAAAATATGCACATTACGGAAAACGGCGATGGGTCATATTTTGCCCAAACCCCCCTGCTGTTTTCAAAATGTCTGAAATGTCGGAAATTTGACTCCTGGGCGTGATTTTTTATCCGAATTCTGTCTCTCTGCACCTATTTTCAGTTTCAAATTACGACTTTTCATACCGAAAATATGCCAATTACTGTAAACGGCGATGGGTCATATTTTGCCTAAACTCCCCTGCAGTTTTCAAAATGTCGGAAATGTCGGAAATTTGACTCCTGAGCGTGATTTTTTATCCGAATTCTGACTCTCTGCACCTATTTTCAGTTTCAAATGTCGAAAATTTGGCTCCTGAGTGTGATTTTTGAGCCGAATTCTGACTCTCTGCACCTATTTTCAGTTTCAAATTACGACGTTTCATACCGAAAATATGCACATTACTGAAACCGGCGATGGGTCATATTTTGCCCAAACCCCCCTGCAGTTTTTAAAATGTCTGAAATGTCGGAAATTTGACTCCTGAGCGTGATTTTTGAGCCGAATTCTGACTCACTGCACCTATTTTTATTTTCAAAATACGACGTTTCATACCGAAAATATGCCAATTACTATAAACGGCGATGGGTCATATTTTGCCCAAACCCCCCTGCAGTTTTCAAAATGTCTGAAATGTCGGAAATTTGACTCCTAAGTGTGATTTTTTATCCGAATTCTGACTCTCTACACCTGTTTTCAGTTTCAAATTACGACTTTTTATACCGTAAATATGCCAATTACTGAAAACGGCGATTGGTCATATTTTGCCAAAACCCCCCTGCAGTTTTCAAAATGTCTGAAATTTGACTCCTAAACGTGATTTTTGAGCCGAATGCTGACTCTCTGCACCTATTTTCAGTTTCAAATTACGACGTTTCATACCGAAAATATGCCAATTACTGAAAACGGCGATGGTTCATATTTTGCCCAAACCCCCCTGCAGTTTTTAAAATGTCTGAAATGTCTGAAATTTGGCTCCTGAGCGTGATTTTTGAGCCGAATTCTGACTATCTGCACCTATTTTCAGTTTCAAATTACGACGTTTCATACCGAAAATATGCACATTACTGAAAACGGCGATGGGTCATATTTTGCCCAAACCCCCCCTGCAGTTTTTAAAATGTCTGAAAAGTCGGAAATTTGACTCCTGTGCGTGATTTTTGAGCCGAATTCTGACTCTCTGCACCTATTTTTAGTTTCAAAATACGACGTTTCATACCGAAAATATGCCAATTACTGTAAACGGCGATGGGTCATATTTTGCCCAAACCCCCCTGCAGTTTTCAAAATGTCTGAAATGTCGGAAATTTGACTCCTGAGCTTGATTTTTTATCCGAATTCTGTCTCTCTGCACCTATTTTCAGTTTCAAATTACGACTTTTCATACCGAAAATATGCCAATTACTGAAAACTGCGATGGGTCATATTTTGCCAAAACCACCCTGCAGTTTTCAAAATGTCTGAAATGTCGAAAATTTGACTCCTGAGCGTGATTTTTTATCTGAATTCTGACTCTCTACACCTGTTTTCAGTTTCAAATTACGACTTTTTATAATGAAAATATGCCAATTACTGAAAACAGCGATTTGTCATATTTTGCCCAAACCCCCCTGCAGTTTCCAAAATGTCTGAAATGTCGGAAATTTGACTCCTGAGCGTGATTTTTGAGCCGAATTCTGACTCTCTGCACCTATTTTTAGTTTCAAATTACGACGTTTCATTACGAAAATATGCACATTACTGAAAACGGCGATGGGTCATATTTTGCCCAAACCCCCCTGCAGTTTTAAAAATGTCTGAAATGTCGAAAGTTTGACTCCTGAGCGTGATTTTTGAGCCGAATTCTGACTCTCTGCACCTACTTTCAGTTTCAAATTACGACGTTTCATACCGAAAATATGCCAATTACTGTAAACGGCGATGGGTCATATTTTGCCCAAACCCCCCTGCAGTTTTCAAAATGTCTGAAGTGTCGGAAATTTGACTCCTGAGCGTGATTTTTTATCCGAATTCTGAATTTCTGCACCTATTTTCAGTTTCAAATTACGACTTTTTATACCGAAAATATGCCAATTACTTAAAACGGCGATGGGTCATATTTTGCCCCCCCCTGCAGTTTTCAAAATGTCTGAAATGTCGGAAATTTGACTCCTGAGCGTGATTTTTTATCCGAATTCTGTCTCTCTGCACCTATTTTCAGTTTCAAATTACGACTTTTCATATTGAAAATATGCCAATTACTGAAAACGGCGATTGGTCATATTTTGCCCAAACCCCCCTGCAGTTTTCAAAATGTCTAAAATATCGGAAATTTTACTCCTAAGCGTGATTTTTTAGCCGAATTCTGACTCTCTGCTCCTATTTTCAGTTTCAAATTACGACGTTTCATATCGAAAATATGCCAGTTACTGAAAACGGCAGTGGGTCATATTTTGCCCAAACCCCCCTGCAGTTTTTAAAATGTCTGAAATGTCGGAAATTTGACTCCTGAGCGTGAATTTTTAACCGAATTCTGACTCTCTGCACCTTTTTTTAGTTTCAAAATACGACGTTTCATACCGAAAATATGCCAATTACTGTAAACGGCGATGGGTCATATTTTGCCCAAACCCCCCTGCAGTTTTCAAAATGTCTGAAATGTCGGAAATTTGAATCCTGAGCGTGATTTTTTTATCCGAATTCTGTCTCTCTGCACCTATTTTCAGTTTCAAATTACGACTTTTCATATCAAAAATATGCCAATTACTGAAAACGGCGATTGGTCATATTTTGCCCAAACCCCCCTGCAGTTTTCAAAATGTCTGAAATGTCGAAAATTTGACTCCTGAACGTGATTTTTTATCCGAATTCTGACTCTCTACACCTGTTTTCAGTTTCAAATTACGACTTTTTATACCGAAAATATGCCAATTACTGAACACGGCGATTGGTCATATTTTGCACAAACCCCCCTGCAGTTTTCAAAATGTCTGAAATGTCGGAAATTTGACTTCTGAGCGTGATTTTTGAGCCGAATTCTGACTCTCTGCACCTATTTTCAGTTTCAAATTACGACGTTTCATACCGAAAATATGCCAATTACTGAAAACGGCGATGGGTCATATTTTGCCCAAACCCCCCTGCAGTTTTTAAAATGTCTGAAATGTCGGAAATTTGGCTCCTGAGTGTGATTTTTGAGCTGAATTCTGACTCTCTGCACCTATTTTCAGTTTCATATTACGACGTTTCATACCGAAAATATGCACATTACGGAAAACGGCGATGGGTCATATTTTGCCCAAACCCCCCTGCTGTTTTCAAAATGTCTGAAATGTCGGAAATTTGACTCCTGGGCGTGATTTTTTATCCGAATTCTGTCTCTCTGCACCTATTTTCAGTTTCAAATTACGACTTTTCATACCGAAAATATGCCAATTACTGTAAACGGCGATGGGTCATATTTTGCCTAAACTCCCCTGCAGTTTTCAAAATGTCGGAAATGTCGGAAATTTGACTCCTGAGCGTGATTTTTTATCCGAATTCTGACTCTCTGCACCTATTTTCAGTTTCAAATGTCGAAAATTTGGCTCCTGAGTGTGATTTTTGAGCCGAATTCTGACTCTCTGCACCTATTTTCAGTTTCAAATTACGACGTTTCATACCGAAAATATGCACATTACTGAAACCGGCGATGGGTCATATTTTGCCCAAACCCCCCTGCAGTTTTTAAAATGTCTGAAATGTCGGAAATTTGACTCCTGAGCGTGATTTTTGAGCCGAATTCTGACTCACTGCACCTATTTTTATTTTCAAAATACGACGTTTCATACCGAAAATATGCCAATTACTATAAACGGCGATGGGTCATATTTTGCCCAAACCCCCCTGCAGTTTTCAAAATGTCTGAAATGTCGGAAATTTGACTCCTAAGTGTGATTTTTTATCCGAATTCTGACTCTCTACACCTGTTTTCAGTTTCAAATTACGACTTTTTATACCGTAAATATGCCAATTACTGAAAACGGCGATTGGTCATATTTTGCCAAAACCCCCCTGCAGTTTTCAAAATGTCTGAAATTTGACTCCTAAACGTGATTTTTGAGCCGAATGCTGACTCTCTGCACCTATTTTCAGTTTCAAATTACGACGTTTCATACCGAAAATATGCCAATTACTGAAAACGGCGATGGGTCATATTTTGCCCAAACCCCCCCTGCAGTTTTCAAAATGTCTGAAATGTCGGAAATTTGACTCCTGAGCGTGATTTTTTAGCCAAATTCTGACTCTCTGCACCTATTTTTAGTTTCAAATTACGACGTTTCATACCGAAAATATGCCAATTACTGAAAACGGCAATGGGTCATATTTTGTCCAAACCCCCCTGCAGTTTTCAAAATGTCTGAAATGTCGGAAATTTGGCTCCTGAGCGTGATTTTTGAGCCGAATTCTGACTCTCTGCACCTATTTTCAGTTTCAAATTACGACGTTTCATACCGAAAATATGCACATTACTGAAAACGGCGATGGGTCATATTTTGCCCAAACCCCCCTGCAGTTTTCAAAATGTCTGAAATGTCGGAAATTTGACTCCTGAGCGTGATTTTTTATCCGAATTCTGTCTCTCTGCACCTATTTTCAGTTTCAAATTACGACTTTTCATACCGAAAATATGCCAATTACTGTAAACAGCGATGGGTCATATTTTGTCCAAACTCCCCTGCAGTTTTCAAAATGTCTGAAATGTCGGAAATTTTCCTCCTGAGCGTGATTTTTTATCCGAATTCTGACTCTCTGCACCTATTTTCAGTTTCAAATTACGACGTTTCATACCGAAAATATGCCAATTACTGTAAACGGCGATGGGTCATATTTTGCCCAAACCCCCCTGCAGTTTTCAAAATGTCTGAAGTGTCGGAAATTTGACTCCTGAGCGTGATTTTTTATCCGAATTCTGACTCTGCAACTTTTTTCAGTTTCAAATTACGACTTTTTATACCGAAAATATGCCAATTACTGAAAACGGCGATGGGTCATATTTTGCCCAAACCCCCCCTGCAGTTTTCAAAATGTCTGAAATGTCGGAAATTTGACTCCTGATCGTGATTTTTTATCCGAATTCTGACTCTCTCCACCTATTTTCAGTTTCAAATTACGACTTTTTATACCGAAAATATTCCAATTACTGTAAACGGCGATGGGTCATATTTTGCCCAAACCCCCCTGCAGTTTTCAAAATGTCTGAAATGTCGAAAATTTGACTCCTGAGCGTGATTTTTTATCCGAATTCTGACTATCTACACCTGTTTTCAGTTTCAAATTACGACTTTTTATACCGAAAATATGCCAATTACTGAAAACGGCGATAGGTCATATTTTGCCCAAACCCCCTTGCAGTTTTCAAAATGTCTGAAATGTCGGAAATTTGACTCCTAAGCGTGATTTTTGAGCCGAATTCTGACTCTCTGCACCTATTTTCAGTTTCAAATTACGACGTTTCATACCGAAAATATGCACATTACTGAAAACGGCGATGGGTCATATTTTGCCAAAACCCCCCTGCAGTTTTCAAAATGTCGGAAATGTCGGAAATTTGACTCCTGAGCGTGATTTTTTATCCGAATTCTGTCTCTCTGCACCTATTTTCAGTTTCAAATTACGAATTTTCATACCGAAAATATGCCAATTACTGTAAACGGCGATGGGTCATATTTTGCCCAAACTCCCCTGCAGTTTTCAAAATGTCGGAAATGTCGGAAATTTGACTCTTGAGCCTGATTTTTTATCCGAATTCTGACTCTTTGCACCTATTTTCAGTTTCAAATTACGACTTTTTATACCGAAAATATGCCAATTACTGAAAACAACGATGGGTCATATTTTGCCCAAACCCCCCTGCAGTTTTTAAAATGTCTGAAATGTCGGAAATTTGACTCCTGAGCGTGATTTTTGAGCCGAATTCTGACTCTCTGCACCTATTTTCAGTTTCAAATTACGACTTTTTATACCGAAAATATGCTAATTACTGAAAACGGCGATGGGTCATATTTTGCCCAAACCTCCCTTCAGTTTTCAAAATGTCTGAAATGTCGGAAATTTTCCTCCTGACCGTGATTTTTGAGCCGAATTCTGACTCTCTGCACCTATTTTCAGTTTCAAATTACGACGTTTCATACCGAAAATATGCACATTACTGAAAACGGCGATGGGTCATATTTTGCCCAAACCCCCCTGCAGTTTTAAAAATGTCTGAAATGTCGAAAGTTTGACTCCTGAGCGTGATTTTTGAGCCGAATTCTGACTCTCTGCACCTACTTTCAGTTTCAAATTACGACGCTTCATACCGAAAATATGCCAATTACTGTAAACGGCGATGGGTCATATTTTGCCCAAATCCCCCTGCAGTTTTCAAAATGTCTGAAGTGTCGGAAATTTGACTCTTGAGCCTGATTTTTTATCCGAATTCTGACTCTTTGCACCTATTTTCAGTTTCAAATTACGACTTTTTATACCGAAAATAAGCCAATTATTGAAAACGGCGATGGGTCATATTTTGCCCAAACCCCTCTGCAGTTTTCAAAATGTCTGAAATGTCGGAAATTTGACTCTTGAGCGTGATTTTTGAGCCGAATTCTGACTCTCTGCACCTATTTTCAGTTTCAAATTACGACGTTTCATACCAAAAATATGCCAATTACTGAAAACGGCGATGGGTCATATTTTGCCCAAACCCCCCTGCAGTTTTTAAAATGTCTGAAATGTCTGAAATTTGACTCCTTAGCGTGATTCTTGAGCCGAATTCTGACTCTCTGCACCTATTTTCAGTTTCAAATTACGACGTTTCATACCGAAAATATGCACATTACTGAAAACGGCGATGGGTCATATTTTGCCCAAACCCCCCTGCAGTTTTAAAAATGTCTGAAATGTCGAAAGTTTTGACTCCTGAGCGTGATTTTTGAGCCGAATTCTGACTCTCTGCACCTACTTTCAGTTTCAAATTACGACGCTTCATACCGAAAATATGCCAATTACTGTAAACGGCGATGGGTCATATTTTGCCCAAACCCCCCTGCAGTTTTCAAAATGTCTGAAGTGTCGGAAATTTGACTCCTGAGCGTGATTTTTTATCCGAATTCTGAATTTCTGCACCTATTTTCAGTTTCAAATTACGACTTTTTATACCGAAAATATGCCAATTACTTAAAACGGCGATGGGTCATATTTTGCCCCCCCCCCCCCCTGCAGTTTTCAAAATGTCTGAAATGTCGGAAATTTGACTCATGAGCGTGATTTTTGAGCCGAATTCTGACTCTCTGCACCTATTTTTAATTTCGAATTACGACTTTTTATACAGAAAATATGCCAATTACTGAAAACGGCGATGGGTCATATTTTGCCCAAACCCCCCTGCAGTTTTCAAAATGTCTGAAATGTCGGAAATTTGACTCCTGAGCGTGATTTTTGAGCCGAATTCTGACTCTCTGCATCAATTTTCAGTTTCAAATTACGACGTTTCATACCGAAAAGATGCCAATTACTGTAAACGGCTATGGGTCATATTTTGCCAAATCCCCCTGCAGTTTTCAAAATGTCTGAAATGTCTGAAATTTGACTCCTGAGCGTGATTTTTTGTCCGAATTCTGACTCTCTTCACCTATTTTCAGTTTCAAATTACGACTTTTTATACCGAAAATATGCCAATTACTGAAAACGGCGATGGGTCATATTTTGCCCAAACCCCCCTGCAGTTTTCAAAATGTCTGAAATGTCGGAAATTTGACTCCTGAGCGTGATTTTTGAGCCGAATTCTGACTCTCTGCATCAATTTTCAGTTTCCAATTACGACGTTCCATACCGGCAATATGCCAATTACTGTAAACAGCGATGGGTCATATTTTGCCCAAACCCCACGGCAGTTTTCAAAATGTCTGAAATGTTGGAAATTTTACTCCTGAGCGTGATTTTTGAGCCGAATTCTGACTCTCTGCACCTATTTTCAGTTTCAAATTACGACTTTTTATACCGAAAATATGCCAATTACTGAAAACGGCGATTGGTCATATTTTCCCCAAACCCCCCTGCAGTTTTCAAAATGTCTGAAATGTCGGAAATTTGACTCCTGCGCGTGATTTTTGAGCCGAATACTGACTCTCTGCATCAATTTTCAGTTTCAAATTACGACGTTTCATACCGAAAAGATGCCAATTACTGTAAACAGCTATGGGTCATATTTTGCCCAAACCCCCCTGCAGTTTTCAAAATGTCTGAAATGTCTGAAATTTGACTCCTGAGCGTGATTTTTTGTCCGAATTCTGACTCTCTTCACCTATTTTCAGTTTCAAATTACGACTTTTTATACCGAAAATATGCCAATTACTGAAAACGGCGATGGGTCATATTTTGCCCAAACCCCCCTGCAGTTTTCAAAATGTCTGAAGTGTCGGAAATTTGAATCCTGAGCGTGATTTTTGAGCCGAATTCTGACTCTCTGCATCAATTTTCAGTTTCAAATTACGACGTTCTATACCGACAATATGCCAATTACTGTAAACAGCGATGGGTCATATTTTGCCCAAACCCCCCTGCAGTTTTCAAAATGTCTGAAATGTCGGAAATTTGACTCCTGAGCGTGATATATTTGAGCCGAATTCTGACTCTCTGCACCTATTTTCAGTTTCTAAATACGACGTTTCATACCGAAAATATGTCAATTACTGTAAACGGCGATGGGTCATATTTTGACCAAACCCCCTTGCAGTTTTCAAAATGCCTGAAATGTCGGAAATTTGACTCCTGAGCGTGATTTTTTATCCGAATTCTGACTCTCTGCACCTATTTTCAGTTTCAAATTACGACTTTTTATACCGAAAATATGCCAATTACTGAAAACGGCGATGGATCATATTTTGCCCAAACACCCCTGCAGTTTTGAAAATGTCTGAAATGTCGGAAATTTGACTCTTGAGCGTGATTTTTGAGCCGAATACTGACTCTCTGCATTTATTTTCAGTTTCAAATTACGAAGTTTCATACCGAAAATATGCCAGTTACTGAAAACAGCGATGGGTCATATTTTGCCCAAACCCCCCTGCAGTTTTTAAAATGTCTGAAATGTCGGAAATTTGACTCCTGAGCGTGATTCTTGAGCCGAATTCTGACTCTCTGCACCTATTTTCAGTTTCAAATTACGATGTTTCATACCGAAAATAAACCAATTACTGTAAACGGCAATGGGTCATATTTTGCCCAAACCCCCCTGCAATTTTCAAAATGTCTGAAATGTCGGAAATTTGACTCCTGAACGTGATTTTTGAGCCGAATTCTGACTCTCTGCACCTATTTTTAGTTTCAAATTACGACGTTTCATACCGAAAATATGCCAATTACTGAAAACGGCTATGGTTCATATTTTGCCCAAACCCCCCTGCAGTTTTTAAAATGTCTGAAATGTCCGAAATTTGGCTCCTGAGCGTGATTTTTGAGCCGAATTCTGACTCTCTGCACCTATTTTCAGTTTCAAATTACAACGTTTCATTCCGAAAATATGCACATTACTGAAAACGGCGATGGGTCATATTTTGCCCAAACCCCCCTGCAGTTTTTAAAATGTCTGAAATGTCGGAAATTTGACTCCTGTGCGTGATTTTTGAGCCGAATTCTGACTCTCTGCACCTATTTTTAGTTTCAAAATACGACGTTTCATACCGAAAATATGCCAATTACTGTAAACGGCGATGGGTCATATTTTGCCCAAACCCCCCTGCAGTTTTCAAAATATCTGAAGTGTCGGAAATTTGACTCCTGAGCGTGATTTTTTATCCGAATTCAGATTTCTGCACCTATTTTCAGTTTCAAATTACGATTTTTATACCGAAAATATGCCAATTACTGAAAACGGCGATGGGTCATATTTTGCCCCCCCCCCTGCAGTTTTCAAAATGTCTGAAATGTCGGAAATTTGACACCTGAGCGTGATTTTTTAGCCGAATTCTGACTCTCTGCACCTATTTTTAGTTTCAAATTACGACGTTTAATACCGAAAATATGCCAATTACTGAAAACGGCAATGGTTCATATTTTCCCCAAACCCCCCTGCAGTTTTTAAAATGCCTGAAATGTCGGAAATTTGGCTCCTGAGCGTGATTTTTTAGCCGAATTCTGACTCTCTGCACCTATTTTTAGTTTCAAAATACGACGTTTCATACCGAAAATATGCCAATTACTGTAAACGGCGATGGGTCATATTTTGCCCAAACCCCCCTGCAGTTTTCAAAATGTCTGAAATGTCGGAAATTTGACTCCTGAGCGTGATTTTTGAGCCGAATTCTGACTCTCTGCACCAATTTTCAGTTTCAAATTACGACTTTTTATACAGAAAATATGCCAATTACTGAAAACGGCGATGGGTCATATTTTGCCCAAACCCCTCTGCAGTTTTCAAAATGTCTGAAATGTCGGAAATTTGACTCTTGAGCGTGATTTTTGAGCCGAATTCTGACTCTCTGCACCTATTTTCAGTTTCATATTACGACGTTTCATACCGAAGATATGCCAATTACTGAAAACGGCGATGGGTCATATTTTGCCCAAACCCCAATGCAGTTTTTGAAATGTCTGAAATGTCGGAAATTTGACTCCTTAGCGTGATTCTTGAGCCGAATTCTGACTCTCTGCACCTATTTTCAGTTTCAAATTACGATGTTTCATACCGAAAATATGCCAATTACTGTAAACAGCGATGGGTCATATTTTGCCCAAACAGCCCTGCAGTTTTCAAAATGTCTGAAATGTCGGAAATTTGACACCTGAGCGAGATTTTTTATCCGAGTTCTGACTCTCTACACCTATTTTCAGTTTCAAATTACGATTTTTATACCGAAAATAGGCCAATTACCGAAAACGGCGATGGGTCATATTTTGCCCAAACCCCCCTGCAGTTTTCAAAATGTCTGAAATGTCGAAAATTTGACTCCTCAGCGTGATTTTTTATCCGAATTCTGACTCTCTGCACCTATTTTCAGTTTCAAATTACGACTTTTTATACAGAAAATATGCCAATTACTGAAAAGGGCGATGGGTCATATTTTGCACATACCCCTCTGCAGTTTTTAAAATGTCTGAAATATCGGAAATTTGACTCCTGAGCGTGATTCTTGAGCCGAATTCTGACTCTCTGCACCTATTTTCAGTTTCAAATTACGGTGTTTCATACCGAAAATATGCCAATTACTGTAAACGGCGATGGGTCATATTTTGCCCAAACCCCCCTGCAGTTTTCAAAATGTCTGAAATGTCGGAAATTTGACTCCTGAGCGAGATTTTTTATCCGAATTTTGACTCTCTGCACCTATTTTCAGTTTCAAATTACGACTTTTTATACCGAAAATATGCCAATTACTGAAAACGGCGATGGGTCATATTTTCCCCAAACCCCCCTGCAGTTTTCAAAATGTCTGAAATGTCGGAAATTTGACTCCTGAGCGTGATTTTTGAGCCGAATTCTGACTCTCTGCACCTATTTTCAGTTTCAAATTACGACTTTTTATACAGAAAATATGCCAATTACTGAAAACGGCGATGGGTCATATTTTGCCCAAACCCCTCTGCAGTTTTCAAAATGTCTGAAATGTCGGAAATTTGACTCTTTAGCGTGATTTTTCAGCCGAATTTTGACTCTCTGCACCTATTTTCAGTTTCAAATTATGACGTTTCATACCGAAAATATGCCAATTACTGAAAATGGCGATGGGTCATATTTTGCCCACACCCTCGTGCAGTTTTCAAAATGTCTCAAATGTCGGAAATTTGACTCCTGAGCGTGATTTTTGAGCCGAATTTTGACTCTCTGCACCTATTTTCAGTTTCAAATTACAATGTTTCATACCAAAAATATGCCAATTACTGTAAAAGGCGATGAGTCATATTTTGCCCAAACCCCCCCTGCAGTTTTCAAAATGTCTGAAATGTCGGAAATCTGACTCCTGAGCGTGATTTTTGAGCCGAATTCTGACTCTCTGCACCTATTTACAGTTTCAAATTACGACTTTTTATACCGATAATATGCCAAGTACTGAAAACGGCGATGGGTCATATTTTGCCCTAATCCCCCTGCAGTTTTCAAAACGTCTGAAATGTCGGAAATTTGTCTCCTGAGCGTGATTTTTGAGCCGAATTCTGACTCTCTGCACCTATTTTCAGTTTCAAATTACGACGTTTCATACCTTAAATATGCCAATTACTGAAAACGGGGATGGGTCATATTTTGCCCGAACCCCCCTGCAGTTTTAAAATGTCTGAAATGTCGGAAATTTGACTCCTGAGCGTGATTTTTGAGCCGAATTCTGACTCTCTGCACCTATTTTCATTTTCAAATTACGACTTTTTATACCGATAATATGCCAATTACTGAAAACGGCAATGGGTCATATTTTGCCCAAATCCCCCTGCAGTTTTTAAAATGTCTGAAATGTCGGAAATTTGACTCCAGAGCGTTATTTTTGAGCCGAATTCTGACTCTCTGCACCTTTTTTCAGTTTCAAATTACGAAGTTTCATACCTAAAATATGCCAATTACTGAAAACGGCGATGGGTCATATTTTGCCCAAACCCCCCTGCAGTGTTTAAAATGTCTGAAATGTCGGAAATTTGACACCTGATCATTATTTTTGAGCCGAGTCTGACTCTCTGCACCTATTTTCAGTTTCAAATTACGAATTTTCATACCGAAAAAATGCCAATTACTGAAAACGGCGATGGTCATGTTTTGCCCAAACCCCCCTGCAGTTTTCAAAATGTCTGAAATGTCGGAAATTTGATTATTGTGCGTGATTTTTGAGCCGAATTTTGACTCTCTCCACCTATTTTCAGTTTCAAATTACGACGTTTCATACCGAAAATATGCCAATTACTGTAAACAGCGATGGGTCATATTTTGCCCAAACCCCCCTGCAGTTTTCAAAATGTCTGAAATGTCGAATATTTGACTCCTGAGCGTGATTTTTTATCCGAATTCTGACTCTTTGCACCTATTTTTAATTTTAAATTACGACTTTTTATACCGAAAATATGCCAACTACTGAAAACGGCGATGGGTCATATTTTGCCCAAACCCCCCTGCAGTTTTCAAAATGTCTGAAATGTCGGAAATTTGACTCCTGAGCGTGATTTTTGAGCCGAATTCTGATTCTCTGCACCTATTTTCAGTTTCAAATTACGACGTTTCATACCGAAAATATGCCAATTACTGTAAACGGCGATGGGTCATATTTTGCCCAAACCCTCCTGCAGTTTTCAAAATGTCTGAAATGTCGGAAATTTGACTCCTGAGCGTGATTTTTTATCCGAATTCTGACTCTCTGCACCTATTTTCAGTTTCAAATTACGACTTTTTATACCGAAAATATAACAATTACTGAAAACGGCGATGGGTCATATTTTGCCAAAACCCCCCTGCCGTTTTTAAAATGTCTGAAATGTCGGAAATTTGACTCCTGAGTGATTTTTGAGCTGAATTCTGACTCTCTGCACCTATTTTCAATTTAAAATTACGACTTTTTATATCGAAAATATGCCAATTACTGCAAAAGGCGATGGAATTTTTAAGCCGTGGAATTTCTAAGCGTGGTTTTTATCCGAATTCTGACTCTCTGCACCTATTTTCAGTTTCAAATTACGACGTTTCATATAGAAAATATGCCAATTACTGTAAACGGCGATGGGTCATATTTTGCCCAAACCCCCATGCAGTTTTCAAAATGTCGGAAATGTCGGAAATTTGACTCCTGAGCGTGATTTTTTATCCGAATTCTGACTCTCTGCACCTATTTTCATTTTCAAATTACGACTTTTTATAACGAAAATATGCCAATATCTGTAAACGGCGATGGGTCATATTTTGCCAAACCCCCCTGCAGTTTTCAAAATGTCTGAAATGTCGGAAATTTGAATCCTGAGCGTGCGTTTTGAGCCGAATTAAGGGGGGGTTTGGGCAAAATATGACTCATCGCCTTTTACAGTAATTGGCATATTTTTGGTATGAAACATTGTAATTTGAAACTGAAAATAGGTGCAGAGAGTCAAAATTCGGCTCAAAAATCACGCTCAGGAGTCAAATTTCCGACATTTGAGACATTTTGAAAACTGCACGAGGGTGTGGGCAAAATATGACCCATCGCCATTTTCAGTAATTGGCATATTTTCGGTATGAAACGTCATAATTTGAAACTGAAAATAGGTGCAGAGAGTCAAAATTCGGCTCAAAAATCACACTTAGGAGTCAAATTTCCGACATTTCAGACATTTTGAAAACTGCACGGGGGTTTGGGCAAAATATGACCAATCGCCGTTTTCAGTAATTGGCATATTTTCGGTATAAAAATTCGTAATTTGAAACTGAAAACAGGTGTAGAGAGTCAGAATTCAGATAAAAAATCACGCTCAGGAGTCAAATTTTCGACATTTCAGACATTTTGAAAACTGCAGGGGGGTTTGGGCAAAATATGACCCATAGCCGTTTTCAGTAATTGGCATATTTTCGGTATGAAAAGTCGTAATTTGAAACTGAAAATAGGTGCAGAGAGACAGAATTCGGATAAAAAATCACGCTCAGGAGTCAAATTTCCGACATTTCAGACATTTTGAAAATTGCAGGGGGGTTTGGGCAAAATATGACCCATAGCCGTTTACAGTAATTGGCAAATTCTCGGTATGAAACATCGTATTTTGAAAATTAAAATAGGTGCAGAGACTCAGAATTCGGCTCAAAAATCACGCTCAGGAGTCAAATTTCCGACATTTCCGACATTTTAAAAACTGCAGGGGGTTTAGGCAAAATATGACCCATCGCCGTTTTCAGTAATGTGCATATTTTTCGGTATGAAACGTCGTAATTTGAAACTGAAAATAGGTGCAGAGAGTCAGAATTCGGCTCAAAAATCACGCTCAGGAGCCAAATTTCCGACATTTCAGACATTTTAAAAACTGCAGGGGGGTTTGGGCAAAATATGACCCATCGCCGTTGTCAGTAATTGGCATATTTTCGGTATGAAACGTCGTAATTTGAAACTAAAAAATAGGTGCAGAGAGTCAGAATTCGGCTCAAAAATCACGCTCATGAGTCAAATTTCCGACATTTCAGACATTTTGAAAACTGCAGGGGGGGTTTGGGCAAAATATGACCCATCGCCGTTTTCAGTAATTGGCATATTTTCGGTATAAAAATTCGTAATTTGAAACTGAAAAAAGGTGCATGGGTCATATTTTGCCCAAACCCCCCTGCAGTTTTTTAAAATGTCTAAAATGTCGGAAATTTGCCTCCTGAGTGATTTTTGAGCTGAATTCGGACTCTCTGCACCTATTTTCAATTTCAAATTACGACTTTTTACATCGAAAATATGCCAATTACTGAAAACAGCGATGGGTCATATTTTGCCCAAACCCCCCTGCAGTTTTCAAAATGTCTAAAATGTCGGAAATTTGACTCCTGACCGTGATTTTTTATCCGAATTCTGACTCTCTGCACCTATTTTCAGTTTCAAATTACGACTTTTTATACCGAAAATATGCCAATTACTGAAAACGGCGATGGGTCATATTTTGCCCAAACCCCCCTGCAGTTTTCAAAATGTCTGAAATGTCGGAAATTTGACTCCTGAGCGTGATTTTTGAGCCGAATTCTGACTCTCTGCACCTATTTTCAGTTTCAAATTACGAAGTTTTATACCGAAAATATGCCAATTACTGAAAACGGCGAAGGGTCATATTTTGCCCAAACCCCCCTGCAGTTTTTGAAATGTCTGAAATGTCGGAAATTTGACTCCTGAGCGTGATTTTTAAGCCACATTCTGACTCTCTGCACCTATTTTCAGTTTCAAATTACGACGTTTCATACCGAAAATATGCCAATTACTCTAAACGGCGATAGGTCATATTTTGCCCAAACCCCCCTGCAGTTTTTAAAATGTCTGAAGTGTCGGAAATTTGACTCCTGAGCGTGATTTTTTATCCGAATTCTGACTCTCTGCACCTTTTTTCAGTTTCAAATTACGAATTTTTATACCGAAAATATGCCAATTACTGAAAACGGCGATGGGTCATATTTTGCCCAAACCCCCCCTGCAGTTTTCAAAATGTCTGAAATGTCGGAAATTTGACTCATGAGCGTGATTTTTGAGCCGAATTCTGACTCTCTGCACCTATTTTTAGTTTCAAATTACGACGTTTCATACCGAAAATATGCCAATTACTGACAACGGCGATGGGTCATATTTTGCCCAAACCCCTCTGCAGTTTTTAAAATGTCTGAAATGTCGGAAATTTGAATCTTGAGCGTGATTTTTTATCCGAATTTTGACTCTCTGCACCTATTTTCAGTTTCAAATTACGACTTTTTATACCGAAAATATGCCAATTACTGAAAACGGCGATTGGTCATATTTTGCCCAAACCCCCCTGCAGTTTTCAAAATGTCTGAAATGTCGGAAATTTGACTCCTAAGCGTGATTTTTGAGCCGAATTCTGACTCTCTGCACCTATTTTCAGTTTCAAATTACGACTTTTTATACCGAAAATAAGCCAATTATTGAAAACGGCGATGGGTCATATTTTGCCCAAACCCCTCTGCAGTTTTCAAAATGTCTGAAATGTCGGAAATTTGACTCTTGAGCGTGATTTTTGAGCCGAATTCTGACTCTCTGCACCTATTTTCAGTTTCAAATTACGACGTTTCATACCAAAAATATGCCAATTACTGAAAACGGCGATGGGTCATATTTTGCCCAAACCCCCCTGCAGTTTTTAAAATGTCTGAAATGTCTGAAATTTGACTCCTTAGCGTGATTCTTGAGCCGAATTCTGACTCTCTGCACCTATTTTCAGTTTCAAATTACGACGTTTCATACCGAAAATATGCACATTACTGAAAACGGCGATGGGTCATATTTTGCCCAAACCCCCCTGCAGTTTTAAAAATGTCTGAAATGTCGAAAGTTTGACTCCTGAGCGTGATTTTTGAGCCGAATTCTGACTCTCCTGCACCTACTTTCAGTTTCAAATTACGACGCTTCATACCGAAAATATGCCAATTACTGTAAACGGCGATGGGTCATATTTTGCCCAAACCCCCCTGCAGTTTTCAAAATGTCTGAAGTGTCGGAAATTTGACTCCTGAGCGTGATTTTTTATCCGAATTCTGAATTTCTGCACCTATTTTCAGTTTCAAATTACGACTTTTTATACCGAAAATATGCCAATTACTTAAAACGGCGATGGGTCATATTTTGCCCCCCCCCCTGCAGTTTTCAAAATGTCTGAAATGTCGGAAATTTGACTCATGAGCGTGATTTTTGAGCCGAATTCTGACTCTCTGCACCTATTTTTAGTTTCAAATTACGACTTTTTATACCGAAAAAATGCCAATTACTGAAAACGGCGATGGGTCATATTTTGCCCAAACCCCCCTGCAGTTTTCAAAATGTCTGAAATGTCGGAAATTTGACTCCTGAGCGTGATTTTTGAGCCGAATTCTGACTCTCTGCATCAATTTTCAGTTTCAAATTACGACGTTTCATACCGAAAAGATGCCAATTACTGTAAACGGCTATGGGTCATATTTTGCCAAATCCCCCTGCAGTTTTCAAAATGTCTGAAATGTCTGAAATTTGACTCCTGAGCGTGATTTTTTGTCCGAATTCTGACTCTCTTCACCTATTTTCAGTTTCAAATTACGACTTTTTATACCGAAAATATGCCAATTACTGAAAACGGCGATGGGTCATATTTTGCCCAAACCCCCCTGCAGTTTTCAAAATGTCTGAAATGTCGGAAATTTGACTCCTGAGCGTGATTTTTGAGCCGAATTCTGACTCTCTGCATCAATTTTCAGTTTCCAATTACGACGTTCCATACCGGCAATATGCCAATTACTGTAAACAGCGATGGGTCATATTTTGCCCAAACCCCACGGCAGTTTTCAAAATGTCTGAAATGTTGGAAATTTTACTCCTGAGCGTGATTTTTGAGCCGAATTCTGACTCTCTGCACCTATTTTCAGTTTCAAATTACGACTTTTTATACCGAAAATATGCCAATTACTGAAAACGGCGATTGGTCATATTTTCCCCAAACCCCCCTGCAGTTTTCAAAATGTCTGAAATGTCGGAAATTTGACTCCTGCGCGTGATTTTTGAGCCGAATACTGACTCTCTGCATCAATTTTCAGTTTCAAATTACGACGTTTCATACCGAAAAGATGCCAATTACTGTAAACAGCTATGGGTCATATTTTGCCCAAACCCCCCTGCAGTTTTCAAAATGTCTGAAATGTCTGAAATTTGACTCCTGAGCGTGATTTTTTGTCCGAATTCTGACTCTCTTCACCTATTTTCAGTTTCAAATTACGACTTTTTATACCGAAAATATGCCAATTACTGAAAACGGCGATGGGTCATATTTTGCCCAAACCCCCTGCAGTTTTCAAAATGTCTGAAGTGTCGGAAATTTGAATCCTGAGCGTGATTTTTGAGCCGAATTCTGACTCTCTGCATCAATTTTCAGTTTCAAATTACGACGTTCTATACCGACAATATGCCAATTACTGTAAACAGCGATGGGTCATATTTTGCCCAAACCCCCCTGCAGTTTTCAAAATGTCTGAAATGTCGGAAATTTGACTCCTGAGCGTGATATATTTGAGCCGAATTCTGACTCTCTGCACCTATTTTCAGTTTCTAAATACGACGTTTCATACCGAAAATATGTCAATTACTGTAAACGGCGATGGGTCATATTTTGACCAAACCCCTTGCAGTTTTCAAAATGTCTGAAATGTCGGAAATTTGACTCCTGAGCGTGATTTTTTATCCGAATTCTGACTCTCTGCACCTATTTTCAGTTTCAAATTACGACTTTTTATACCGAAAATATGCCAATTACTGAAAACGGCGATGGATCATATTTTGCCCAAACACCCCTGCAGTTTTGAAAATGTCTGAAATGTCGGAAATTTGACTCTTGAGCGTGATTTTTGAGCCGAATACTGACTCTCTGCATTTATTTTCAGTTTCAAATTACGACGTTTCATACCGAAAATATGCCAGTTACTGAAAACAGCGATGGGTCATATTTTGCCCAAACCCCCCTGCAGTTTTTTAAAATGTCTGAAATGTCGGAAATTTGACTCCTGAGCGTGATTCTTGAGCCGAATTCTGACTCTCTGCACCTATTTTCAGTTTCAAATTACGATGTTTCATACCGAAAATAAACCAATTACTGTAAACGGCAATGGGTCATATTTTGCCCAAACCCCCTGCAATTTTCAAAATGTCTGAAATGTCGGAAATTTGACTCCTGAACGTGATTTTTTGAGCCGAATTCTGACTCTCTGCACCTATTTTTAGTTTCAAATTACGACGTTTCATACCGAAAATATGCCAATTACTGAAAACGGCTATGGTTCATATTTTGCCCAAACACCCCTGCAGTTTTTAAAATGTCTGAAATGTCCGAAATTTGGCTCCTGAGCGTGATTTTTGAGCCGAATTCTGACTCTCTGCACCTATTTTCAGTTTCAAATTACAACGTTTCATTCCGAAAATATGCACATTACTGAAAACGGCGATGGGTCATATTTTGCCCAAACCCCCCTGCAGTTTTTAAAATGTCTGAAATGTCGGAAATTTGACCTCCTGTGCGTGATTTTTGAGCCGAATTCTGACTCTCTGCACCTATTTTTAGTTTCAAAATACGACGTTTCATACCGAAAATATGCCAATTACTGTAAACGGCGATGGGTCATATTTTGCCCAAACCCCCCTGCAGTTTTCAAAATATCTGAAGTGTCGGAAATTTGACTCCTGAGCGTGATTTTTTATCCGAATTCAGATTTCTGCACCTATTTTCAGTTTCAAATTACGATTTTTTATACCGAAAATATGCCAATTACTGAAAACGGCGATGGGTCATATTTTGCCCCCCCCCCCTGCAGTTTTTCAAAATGTCTGAAATGTCGGAAATTTGACACCTGAGCGTGATTTTTTAGCCGATATTCTGACTCTCTGCACCTATTTTTAGTTTCAAATTACGACGTTTAATACCGAAAATATGCCAATTACTGAAAACGGCAATGGTTCATATTTTCCCCAAACCCCCCTGCAGTTTTTAAAATGCCTGAAATGTCGGAAATTTGGCTCCTGAGCGTGATTTTTTAGCCGAATTCTGACTCTCTGCACCTATTTTTAGTTTCAAAATACGACGTTTCATACCGAAAATATGCCAATTACTGTAAACGGCGATGGGTCATATTTGCCCAAACCCCCCTGCAGTTTTCAAAATGTCTGAAATGTCGGAAATTTGACTCCTGAGCGTGATTTTTGAGCCGAATTCTGACTCTTCTGCACCAATGTTTCAGTTTCAAATTACGACTTTTTATACAGAAAATATGCCAATTACTGAAAACGGCGATGGGTCATATTTTGGCCCAAACCCCTCTGCAGTTTTCAAAATGTCTGAAATGTCGGAAATTTGACTCTTGAGCGTGATTTTTGAGCCGAATTCTGACTCTCTGCACCTATTTTCAGTTTCATATTACGACGTTTCATACCGAAGATATGCCAATTACTGAAAACGGCGATGGGTCATATTTTGCCCAAACCCCAATGCAGTTTTTGAAATGTCTGAAATGTCGGAAATTTGACTCCTTAGCGTGATTCTTGAGCCGAATTCTGACTCTCTGCACCTATTTTCAGTTCAAATTACGATGTTTCATACCGAAAATATGCCAATTACTGTAAACAGCGATGGGTCATATTTTGCCAAACAGCCCTGCAGTTTTCAAAATGTCTGAAATGTCGGAAATTTGACACCTGAGCGAGATTTTTTTATCCGAGTTCTGACTCTCTACACCTATTTTCAGTTTCAAATTACGATTTTATACCGAAAATAGGCCAATTACCGAAAACGGCGATGGGTCATATTTTGCCCAAACCCCCCTGCAGTTTTCAAAATGTCTGAAATGTCGAAAATTTGACTCCTGAGCGTGATTTTTTATCCGAATTCTGACTCTCTGCACCTATTTTCAGTTTCAAATTACGACTTTTTATACAGAAAATATGCCAATTACTGAACAAGGGCGATGGGTCATATTTTGCACATACCCCTCTGCAGTTTTTTAAAATGTCTGAAATATCGGAAATTTGACTCCTGAGCGTGATTCTTGAGCCGAATTCTGACTCTCTGCACCTATTTTCAGTTTCAAATTACGGTGTTTCATACCGAAATATGCCAATTACTGTAAACGGCGATGGGTCCATATTTTTGCCCAAACCCCCCTGCAGTTTTCAAAATGTCTGAAATGTCGTAAATTTGACTCCTGAGCGAGATTTTTTATCCGAATTTTGACTCTCTGCACCTATTTTCAGTTCAAATTACGACTTTTTATACCGAAAATATGCCAATTACTGAAAACGGCGATGGGTCATATTTTCCCCAAACCCCCCTGCAGTTTTCAAAATGTCTGAAATGTCGGAAATTTGACTCCTGAGCGTGATTTTTGAGCCGAATTCTGACTCTCTGCACCTATTTTCAGTTTCAAATTACGACTTTTTATACAGAAATATTGCCAATTACTGAAAACGGCGATGGGTCATATTTTGCCCAAACCCCCTCTGCAGTTTTCAAAATGTCTGAAATGTCGGAAATTTGACTCTTTAGCGTGATTTTTCAGCCGAATTTTGACTCTCTGCACCTATTTTCAGTTTCAAATTATGACGTTTCATACCGAAAATATGCCAATTACTGAAAATGGCGATGGTCATATTTTGCCCACACCCTCGTGCAGTTTTCAAAATTGTCTCAAATGTCGGAAATTTGACTCCTGAGCGTGATTTTTGAGCGAATTTTGACTCTCTGCACCTATTTTCAGTTTCAAATTACAATGTTTCATACCAAAAATATGCCAATTACTGTAAAAGGCGATGAGTCCTATATTTGCCCAAACCCCCCCTGCAGTTTTCAAAATGTCTGAAATGTCGGAAATCTGACTCCTGAGCGTGATTTTTGAGCCGAATTCTGACTCTCTGCACCTATTTACAGTTTCAAATTACGACTTTTTTATACCGATAATATGCCAAGTACTGAAAAACGGCGATGGGTCATATTTTGCCCTAATCCCCCCTGCAGTTTTCAAAACGTCTGAAATGTCGGAAATTTGTCTCCTGAGCGTGATTTTTGAGCCGAATTCTGACTCTCTGCACCTATTTTCAGTTCAAATTACGACGTTTCATACCTTAAATATGCCAATTACTGAAAACGGGGATGGGTCATATTTTGCCCGAACCCCCCTGCAGTTTTAAAATGTCTGAAATGTCGGAAATTTGACTCCTGAGCGTGATTTTTGAGCCGAATTCTGACTCTCTGCACCTATTTTCATTTTCAAATTACGACTTTTTATACCGATAATATGCCAATTACTGAAAACCGGCAATGGGTCATATTTTTGCCCAAATCCCCCTGCAGTTTTTTAAAATGTCTGAAATGTCGGAAATTTGACTCCAGAGCGTTATTTTTGAGCCGAATTCTGACTCTCTGCACCTTTTTTTCAGTTTCAAATTACGAAGTTTCATACCTAAACTATGCCAATTACTGAAAACGGCGATGGATCATATTTTGCCCAAACCCCCCTGCAGTGTTTAAAATGTCTGAAATGTCGGAAATTTGACACCTGATCATTATTTTTGAGCCGAATCTGACTCTCTGCCACCTATTTTCAGTTTCAAATTACGAATTTTCATACCGAAAAAATGCCAATTACTGAAAACGGCGATGGTCATGTTTTGCCCAAACCCCCCTTGCAGTTTTCAAAATGTCTGAAATGTCGGAAATTTGACTATTGTGCGTGATTTTTGAGCCGAATTTTTGACTCTCTCCACCTATTTTCAGTTTCAAATTTACGACGTTTCATACCGAAAATTATGCCAATTACTGTAAACAGCGATGGGTCATATTTTGCCCAAACCCCCCTGCAGTTTTCAAAATGTCTGAAATGTCGAAATATTTGACTCCTGAGCGTGATTTTTTATCCGAATTCTGACTCTTTGCACCTATTTTTAATTTTAAAATTACGACTTTTTATACCGAAAATATGCCAACTACTTGAAAACGGCGATGGGTCATATTTTGCCCAAACCCCCCTGCAGTTTTCAAAAATGTCTGAAATGTCGGAAATTTGACTCCTGAGCGTGATTTTGAGCCGAATTCTGATTCTCTGCACCTATTTTCAGTTTCAAATTACGACGTTTCATACCGAAAAATATGCCAATTACTGTAAACGGCGATGGGTCATATTTTGCCCAAACCCTCCTGCAGTTTTCCAAAATGTCTGAAATGTCGGAAATTTGAACTCCTGAGCGTGATTTTTTATCCGAATTCTGACTCTCTAGCACCTATTTTCAGTTTCAAATTACGACTTTTTATACCGAAAATATAACAATTAACTGAAAACGGGCGATGGGTCATATTTTGCCAAAACCCCCTGCCGTTTTTAAAATGTCTGAAATGTCGGAAATTTGACTCCTGAGTGATTTTTGAGCTGAATTCTGACTCTCTGCACCTATTTTCAATTTAAAATTACGACTTTTTATATCGAAAATATGCCAATTACTGCAAAAGGCGATGGAATTTTTAAGCCGTGGAATTTCTAAGCGTGGTTTTTATCCGAATTCTGACTCTCTGCACCTATTTTCAGTTTCAAATTACGACGTTTCATATAGAAAATATGCCAATTACTGTAAACGGCGATGGGTCATATTTTGCCCAAACCCCCATGCAGTTTTCAAAATGTCGGAAATGTCGGAAATTTGACTCCTGAGCGTGATTTTTTATCCGAATTCTGACTCTCTGCACCTATTTTCAGTTTCAAATTACGACTTTTTATAACGAAAATATGCCAATATCTGTAAACGGCGATGGGTCATATTTTGCCAAAAACCCCTGCAGTTTTCAAAATGTCTGAAATGTCGGAAAATTTGAATCTGAGCGTGCGTTTGAGCCGAATAAGGGGGGGTTTGGGCAAATAGGACTCATCGCCTTTTACAGTAATTGGCATATTTTGGTATGAAACATTGTAATTTGAACTGAAAATAGGTGCAGAGAGTCAAAATCGGCTCAAAAATCACGTCAGGAGTCAAATTTCCGACATTGAGACATTTTGAAAACTGCACGAGGGTGTGGGCAAATATGACCATCGCCATTTTCAGTAATTGGCATATTTTCGGTATGAAACGTCATAATTGAAACTGAAAATAGGTGCAGAGAGTCAAAATTCGGCTCAAAAATCACACTTAGGAGTCAAATTTCCGACATTTCAGACATTTTGAAAAACTGCACGGGGGTTGGGCAAAATATGACCAATCGCCGTTTTCAGTAATTGGCATATTTCGGTATAAAAATTCGTAATTTGAAACTGAAAACAGGTGTAGAGAGTCAGAATTCAGATAAAAAATCACGCTCAGGAGTCAAATTTTCGACATTTCAGACATTTTGAAAACTGCAGGGGGGTTTGGGCAAAATATGACCATAGCCGTTTTCAGTAATTGGCATATTTTCGGTATGAAAAGTCGTAATTTGAAACTGAAAATAGGTGCAGAGAGACAGAATTCGGATAAAAAATCACGCTCAGGAGTCAAATTTCCGACATTTCAGACATTTGAAAATTGCAGGGGGGTTGGGCAAAATATGACCCATAGCGTTTACAGTAATGGCAAATTTCGGTATGAAACATGTATTTTGAAAATTAAAATAGGTGCAGAGACTCAGAATTCGGCTCAAAAATCACGCTCAGGAGTCAAAATTTCCGACATTTCCGACATTTTAAAAACTGCAGGGGGTTTAGGCAAAATATGACCCATCGCCGTTTTCAGTAATGTGCATATTTTCGGTATGAAACGTCGTAATTTGAAACTGAAAATAGGTGCAGAGAGTCAGAATTCGGCTCAAAAATCACGCTCAGGAGCCAATTTCCGACATTTCAGACATTTTAAAAAACTGCAGGGGTTTGGGCAAAATATGACCCATCGCCGTTGTCAGTAATTGCATATTTTCGGTATGAAACGTCGTAATTTGAAACTAAAAATAGGTGCAGAGAGTCAGAATTCGGCTCAAAAATCACGCTCATGAGTCAAATTCGACATTTCAGACATTTTGAAAAACTGCAGGGGGGGTTTGGGCAAATATGACCCATCGCCGTTCAGTAATTGGCATATTTTCGGTATAAAAATTCGTAATTGAAACTGAAAAAAGGTGCATGGGTCATATTTGCCCAAACCCACCTGCAGTTTTAAAATGTCTAAAATGTCGGAAATTTGCCTCTGAGTGATTTTTGAGCTGAATTCGGACTCTCTGCACCTATTCAATTTCAAATACGACTTTTTACATCGAAAATATGCCAATTACTGAAAACAGCGATGGGTCATATTTTGCCCAAACCCCCTGCAGTTTTCAAAATGTCTAAAATGTCGGAAATTTGACTCCTGACCGTGATTTTTTATCCGAATTCTGACTCTCTGCACCTATTTTCAGTTTCAAATTACGACTTTTTATACCGAAAATATGCCAATTACTGAAAACGGCGAGGGTCATATTTTGCCCAAACCCCCTGCAGTTTTCAAAATGTCTGAAATGTCGGAAATTGACTCCTGAGCGTGATTTTTGAGCCGAATTCTGACTCTCTGCACCTATTTTCAGTTTCAAATTACGAAGTTTTATACGAAAATATGCCAATTATGAAAACGGCGAAGGTCATATTTTGCCCAAACCCTGCAGTTTTGAAATGTCTGAAATGTCGGAAATTTGACTCCTGAGCGTGATTTTAAGCCACATTCTGACTCTCTGCACCTATTTCAGTTTCAAATTACGACGTTTCATACCGAAAATATGCCAATTACTCTAAACGGCGATAGGTCATATTTTGCCCAAACCCCCTGCAGTTTTTAAAATGTCTGAAGTGTCGGAAATTTGACTCTGAGCGTGATTTTTTATCCGAATTCTGACTCTCTGCACCTTTTTCAGTTTCAAATTACGAATTTTTATACCGAAAATATGCCAAGTACTGAAAACGGCGATGGGTCATATTTTGCCCAAACCCCCCCTGCAGTTTTCAAAATGTCTGAAATGTCGGAAATTTGACTCATGAGCGTGATTTTTGAGCCGAATTCTGACTCTCTGCACCTATTTTTAGTTTCAAATTACGACGTTTCATACCGAAAATATGCCACATTACTGACAAACGGCGATGGGTCATATTTTGCCCAAACCCCCCTGCAGTTTTTTAAAAATGTCTGAAATGTCGAAATTTGAATCCTTGAGCGTGATTTTTTGATCCGAATTTTGACTCTCTGCACCTACTTTCAGTTTCAAATTTACGACGCTTCATACCGAAAATATGCCAATTACTGGTAAACGGCGATGGGTCATATTTTGCCCCAAATCCCCCCTGCAGTTTTCAAAATGTCTGAAGTGTCGGAATTTGACTCTTTGAGCTGATTTTTTATCCGAATTCATGCCTTCTTGCACCTATTTTCAGTTTCAAATTACGACTTTTTCATACCGAAAATAAGCCAATTACTTGAAAACGACGATGGGTCATATTTTGCCCAAACCCCTCTGCAGTTTTCAAAATGTCTGAAATGTCGGAAATTTGACTCTTGAGCGTGATTTTAGAGCCGAATTCTGGACTCTCTGCACCTATTTTCAGTTTCAAATTACGACGTTTTCATACCAAAAATAGGCCAATTACTTAAAACGGCGATGGGTCATATTTTTGCCCAAACCCCCCTGCAGTTTTTAAAAATGTCTGAAATGTCTGAAATTTGACTCCTTAGCGTGATTCTTGAGCCGAATTCTGACTCTCTGCACCTATTTTTCAGTTTCAAATTACGACGTTTTCATACCGAAAATATGCACATTACTGAAAACGGCGATGGGTCATATTTTGCCCAAACACCCCTGCAGTTTTGAAAATGTTCTGAAAATGTC
This sequence comes from Procambarus clarkii, assembly GCF_040958095.1. Classification (NCBI taxonomy): domain Eukaryota; kingdom Metazoa; phylum Arthropoda; class Malacostraca; order Decapoda; family Cambaridae; genus Procambarus; species Procambarus clarkii. Next base: position 198,807 of record NW_027189228.1, on the reverse strand, counting down.
GAAATTTGACTCTTGAGCGTGATTTTTGAGCCGAATACTGACTCTCTGCATTTACTTTTCAGTTTCAAATTACGACGCTTCATACCGAAAATATGCCAATTTACTGCTAAACGGCGATGGGTCATATTTTGCCCAAACCCCCCTGCAGTTTTCAAATGTCTGAAGTGTCGGAAATTTGACTCCTGAGCGTGATTCTTTTATCCGAATTCTGACTTCTGCACCTATTTTCAGTTTCAAATTACGATCTTTTTCATACCAGAAATAATGCCAATTACTGTAAACGGCGAATGGGTCATATTTTGCCCCCCCACCCCTGCAAGTTTTCAAAATGTCTGAAATGTCGGAAATTTGACTCTCATGAGCGTGATTTTTGAGCCCGAATTCTGACTCTCTGCACCTATTTTATAGTTTCGAATTACGACTTTTTATACCGAAATATGCCAATTACTGAAAACGGCGATGGGTCATATTTTGCCCAAACCCCCCTGCAGTTTTCAAAATGTCTGAAATGTCGGAAATTTGACCTCCTGAGCGTGATTTTTTGAGCCGAATTCTGACTCCTCTGCATCAATTTTCAGTTTCAAATTACGACTGTTTCATACCGAAAAGATGCCAATTACTGTAAACGGCTATGGGTCATATTTTTGCCAAATCCCCCTGCAGTTTTCAAAATGTCTGAAATGTCTGAAATTTGACTCCTGAGCGTGATTTTTTGTCCGAATTCTGACTCTCTTCACCTATTTTCAGTTTCAAATTACGACTTTTTTATACCGAAAATATGCCAATTACTGAAACCGGCGATGGGTCATATTTTGCCCAAACCCCCCTTGCAGTTTTCAAAATGTCTGAAATGTCGGAAATTTGACTCCTGAGCGTGATTTTTGATGCCGAATTCTGACTCTCTGCATCAATTTTCAGTTTCCAATTACGACGTTTCCATACCGGAAATATGCCAATTACTGTAAACAGGCGATGGGTCATATTTTGCCCAAACCCCCCGGCAGTTTTCAAAATGTCTGAAATGTCGGAAATTTTACTCCTGAGCGTGATTTTTGAGCCGAATTCTGACTCTCTGCACCTATTTTCAGTTTCAAATTACGACTTTTCATACCGAAAATATGCCAATTACTGAAAACGGCGATTGGTCATATTTTGCCCCAAACCCCCCTGCAGTTTTCAAAATGTCTGAAATGTCGGAAATTTGACTCCTGAGCGTGATTTTTGAGCCGAATTACTGACTCTCTGCATCCTATTTTCAGTTTCAAATTACGACGTTTTCATACCGAAAAGATGCACAATTACTGTAAAACAGCTATGGGTCATATTTTGCCCAAACCCCCCTGCCAGTTTTCAAAATGTCTGAAATGTCTGAAATTTGACTCCTGAGCGTGATTTTTTGTCCGAATTCTGACTCTCTTCACCTATTTTCAGTTTCAAATTACGACTTTTTATACCGAAAATATGCCAATTACTGATAAAACGGCGATGGGTCATATTTTGCCCAAACCCCCCTGCAGTTTTCAAAATGTCTGAAGTGTCGAATTTGAATCCTGAGCGTGATTTTTGAGCCGAATTCTGACTCTCTGCATCAATTTTCAGTTTCAAATTACGACGTTCTATACCGACAATATGCCAATTACTGTAAAACAGCGATGGGTCATATTTTGCCCAAACCCCCCTGCAGTTTTCAAAATGTCTGAAATGTCGGAAATTTGACTCCTGAGCGTGATATATTTGAGCCGAATTCTGACTCTCTGCACCTATTTTCAGTTTCTAAATACGACGTTTCAATACCGAAAATATGTCAATTACTGTAAACGGCGATGGGTCATATTTTGACCAAACCCCTTGCAGTTTTTCAAAATGCCTGAAATGTCGGAAATTTTGACTCCTGAGCGTGATTTTTTATCCGAATTCTGACTCTCTGCACCTATTTTCAGTTTCAAATTACGACTTTTTATACCGAAAAATATGCCAATTACTGAAAACGGCGATGGATCATATTTTGCCCAAACACCCCTGCAGTTTTGAAAATGTCTGAAATGTCGGAAATTTGACTCTTGAGCGTGATTTTTGAGCCGAATACTGACTCTCTGCATTTATTTTCAGTTTCAAATTACGAAGTTTCATACCGAAAATATGCCAGTTACTGAAAACAGCGATGGGTCATATTTTGCCCAAACCCCCCTGCAGTTTTTAAAATGTCTGAAATGTCGGAAATTTTGACTCCCTGAGCGTGATTCTTGAGCCGAATTCTGACTCTCTGCACCTATTTTCAGTTTCAAATTACGATGTTTCATACCGAAAATAAACCAATTACTGTAAACGGCCAATGGGTCATATTTTGCCCAAACCCCCCTGCAATTTTCAAAATGTCTGAAATGTCGGAAATTTGACTCCTGAACGTGATTTTTGAGCCGAATTCTGACTCTCTGCACCTATTTTTAGTTTCAAATTACGACGTTTCATACCGAAATATGCCAATTACTGAAAACGGCTATGGTTCATATTTTGCCCAAACCCCCCTGCAGTTTTTAAAATGTCTGAAATGTCCGAAATTTGGCTCCTGAGCGTGATTTTTGAGCCGAATTCTGACTCTCTGCACCTATTTTCAGTTTCAAATTACAACGTTTCATTCCGAAAATATGCACATTACTGAAAACGGCGATGGGTCATATTTTGCCCAAACCCCCCTGCAGTTTTAAAATGTCTGAAATGTCGGAAATTTGACTCCTGTGCGTGATTTTTGAGCCGAATTCTGACTCTCTGCACCTATTTTTAGTTTCAAAATACGACGTTTCATACCGAAAATATGCCAATTACTGTAAACGGCGATGGGTCATATTTTGCCCAAACCCCCCTGCAGTTTTCAAAATATCTGAAGTGTCGGAAATTTGACTCCTGAGCGTGATTTTTTATCCGAATTCAGATTTCTGCACCTATTTTCAGTTTCAAATTACGATTTTTATACCGAAAATATGCCAATTACTGAAAACGGCGATGGGTCATATTTTGCCCCCCCCCCTGCAGTTTTCAAAATGTCTGAAATGTCGGAAATTTGACACCTGAGCGTGATTTTTTAGCCGAATTCTGACTCTCTGCACCTATTTTTAGTTTCAAATTACGACGTTTAATACCGAAATATGCCAATTACTGAAAACGGCAATGGTTCATATTTTCCCCAAACCCCCCTGCAGTTTTTAAAATGCCTGAAATGTCGGAAATTTGGCTCCTGAGCGTGATTTTTTAGCCGAATTCTGACTCTCTGCACCTATTTTTAGTTTCAAAATACGACGTTTCATACCGAAAATATGCCAATTACTGTAAACGGCGATGGGTCATATTTTGCCCAAACCCCCCTGCAGTTTTCAAAATGTCTGAAATGTCGGAAATTTGACTCCTGAGCGTGATTTTTTGAGCCGAATTCTGACTCTCTGCACCAATTTTCAGTTTCAAATTACGACTTTTTATACAGAAAATATGCCAATTACTGAAAACGGCGATGGGTCATATTTTGCCCAAACCCCTCTGCAGTTTTCAAAATGTCTGAAATGTCGGAAATTTGACTCTTGAGCGTGATTTTTGAGCCGAATTCTGACTCTCTGCACCTATTTTCAGTTTCATATTACGACGTTTCATACCGAAGATATGCCAATTACTGAAAACGGGCGATGGGTCATATTTTGCCCAAACCCCAATGCAGTTTTTGAAATGTCTGAAATGTCGGAAATTTGACTCCTTAGCGTGATTCTTGAGCCGAATTCTGACTCTCTGCACCTATTTTCAGTTTCAAATTACGATGTTTCATACCGAAAATATGCCAATTACTGTAAACAGCGATGGGTCATATTTTGCCCAAACAGCCCTGCAGTTTTCAAAATGTCTGAAATGTCGGAAATTTGACACCTGAGCGAGATTTTTTATCCGAGTTCTGACTCTCTACACCTATTTTCAGTTTCAAATTACGATTTTTATACCGAAAATAGGCCAATTACCGAAAACGGCGATGGGTCATATTTTGCCCAAACCCCCCTGCAGTTTTCAAAATGTCTGAAATGTCGAAAATTTGACTCCTCAGCGTGATTTTTTATCCGAATTCTGACTCTCTGCACCTATTTTCAGTTTCAAATTACGACTTTTTATACAGAAAATATGCCAATTACTGAAAAGGGCGATGGGTCATATTTTGCACATACCCCTCTGCAGTTTTTAAAATGTCTGAAATATCGGAAATTTGACTCCTGAGCGTGATTCTTGAGCCGAATTCTGACTCTCTGCACCTATTTTCAGTTTCAAATTACGGTGTTTCATACCGAAAATATGCCAATTACTGTAAACGGCGATGGGTCATATTTTGCCCAAACCCCCCTGCAGTTTTCAAAATGTCTGAAATGTCGGAAATTTGACTCCTGAGCGAGATTTTTTATCCGAATTTTGACTCTCTGCACCTATTTTCAGTTTCAAATTACGACTTTTTATACCGAAAATATGCCAATTACTGAAAACGGCGATGGGTCATATTTTCCCCAAACCCCCCTGCAGTTTTCAAAATGTCTGAAATGTCGGAAATTTGACTCCTGAGCGTGATTTTTGAGCGAATTCTGACTCTCTGCACCTATTTTCAGTTTCAAATTACGACTTTTTATACAGAAAATATGCCAATTACTGAAAACGGCGATGGGTCATATTTTGCCCAAACCCCTCTGCAGTTTTCAAAATGTCTGAAATGTCGGAAATTTGACTCTTTAGCGTGATTTTTCAGCCGAATTTTGACTCTCTGCACCTATTTTCAGTTTCAAATTATGACGTTTCATACCGAAAATATGCCAATTACTGAAAATGGCGATGGGTCATATTTTGCCCACACCCTCGTGCAGTTTTCAAAATGTCTCAAATGTCGGAAATTTGACTCCTGAGCGTGATTTTTGAGCCGAATTTTGACTCTCTGCACCTATTTTCAGTTTCAAATTACAATGTTTCATACCAAAATATGCCAATTACTGTAAAAGGCGATGAGTCATATTTTGCCCAAACCCCCCCTGCAGTTTTCAAAATGTCTGAAATGTCGGAAATCTGACTCCTGAGCGTGATTTTTGAGCCGAATTCTGACTCTCTGCACCTATTTACAGTTTCAAATTACGACTTTTTATACCGATAATATGCCAAGTACTGAAAACGGCGATGGGTCATATTTTGCCCTAATCCCCCTGCAGTTTTCAAAACGTCTGAAATTGTCGGAAATTTGTCTCCTGAGCGTGATTTTTGAGCCGAATTCTGACTCTCTGCACCTATTTTCAGTTTCAAATTACGACGTTTCATACCTTAAATATGCCAATTACTGAAAACGGGGATGGTCATATTTTGCCCGAACCCCCCTGCAGTTTTAAAATGTCTGAAATGTCGGAAATTTGACTCCTGAGCGTGATTTTTGAGCCGAATTCTGACTCTCTGCACCTATTTTCATTTTCAAATTACGACTTTTTATACCGATAATATGCCAATTACTGAAAACGGCAATGGGTCATATTTTGCCCAAATCCCCCTGCAGTTTTTAAAATGTCTGAAATGTCGGAAATTTGACTCCAGAGCGTTATTTTTGAGCCGAATTCTGACTCTCTGCACCTTTTTTCAGTTTCAAATTACGAAGTTTCATACCTAAAATATGCCAATTACTGAAACGGCGATGGGTCATATTTTGCCCAAACCCCCCTGCAGTGTTTAAAATGTCTGAAATGTCGGAAATTTGACACCTGATCATTATTTTTGAGCCGAGTCTGACTCTCTGCACCTATTTTCAGTTTCAAATTACGAATTTTCATACCGAAAAAATGCCAATTACTGAAAACGGCGATGGTCATGTTTTGCCCAAACCCCCCTGCAGTTTTCAAAATGTCTGAAATGTCGGAAATTTGATTATTGTGCGTGATTTTTGAGCCGAATTTTGACTCTCTCCACCTATTTTCAGTTTCAAATTACGACGTTTCATACCGAAAATATGCCAATTACTGTAAACAGCGATGGGTCATATTTTGCCCAAACCCCCCTGCAGTTTTCAAAATGTCTGAAATGTCGAATATTTGACTCCTGAGCGTGATTTTTTATCCGAATTCTGACTCTTTGCACCTATTTTTAATTTTAAATTACGACTTTTTATACCGAAAATATGCCAACTACTGAAAACGGCGATGGGTCATATTTTGCCCAAACCCCCCTGCAGTTTTCAAAATGTCTGAAATGTCGGAAATTTGACTCCTGAGCGTGATTTTGAGCCGAATTCTGATTCTCTGCACCTATTTTCAGTTTCAAATTACGACGTTTCATACCGAAAATATGCCAATTACTGTAAACGGCGATGGGTCATATTTTGCCCAAACCCTCCTGCAGTTTTCAAAATGTCTGAAATGTCGGAAATTTGACTCCTGAGCGTGATTTTTTATCCGAATTCTGACTCTCTGCACCTATTTTCAGTTTCAAATTACGACTTTTTATACCGAAAATATAACAATTACTGAAAACGGCGATGGGTCATATTTTGCCAAAACCCCCCTGCCGTTTTTAAAATGTCTGAAATGTCGGAAATTTGACTCCTGAGTGATTTTTGAGCTGAATTCTGACTCTCTGCACCTATTTTCAATTTAAAATTACGACTTTTTATATCGAAAATATGCCAATTACTGCAAAAGGCGATGGAATTTTTAAGCCGTGGAATTTCTAAGCGTGGTTTTTATCCGAATTCTGACTCTCTGCACCTATTTTCAGTTTCAAATTACGACGTTTCATATAGAAAATATGCCAATTACTGTAAACGGCGATGGGTCATATTTTGCCCAAACCCCCATGCAGTTTTCAAAATGTCGGAAATGTCGGAAATTTGACTCCTGAGCGTGATTTTTTATCCGAATTCTGACTCTCTGCACCTATTTTCATTTTCAAATTACGACTTTTTTATAACGAAAATATGCCAATATCTGTAAACGGCGATGGGTCATATTTTGCCAAACCCCCCTGCAGTTTTCAAAATGTCTGAAATGTCGGAAATTTGAATCCTGAGCGTGCGTTTTGAGCCGAATTAAGGGGGGGTTTGGGCAAAATATGACTCATCGCCTTTTACAGTAATTGGCATATTTTTGGTATGAAACATTGTAATTTGAAACTGAAAATAGGTGCAGAGAGTCAAAATTCGGCTCAAAAATCACGCTCAGGAGTCAAATTTCCGACATTTGAGACATTTTGAAAACTGCACGAGGGTGTGGGCAAAATATGACCCATCGCCATTTTCAGTAATTGGCATATTTTCGGTATGAAACGTCATAATTTGAACTGAAAATAGGTGCAGAGAGTCAAAATTCGGCTCAAAAATCACACTTAGGAGTCAAATTTCCGACATTTCAGACATTTTGAAAACTGCACGGGGGTTTGGGCAAAATATGACCAATCGCCGTTTTCAGTAATTGGCATATTTTCGGTATAAAAATTCGTAATTTGAAACTGAAAACAGGTGTAGAGAGTCAGAATTCAGATAAAAAATCACGCTCAGGAGTCAAATTTTCGACATTTCAGACATTTTGAAAACTGCAGGGGGGTTTGGGCAAAATATGACCCATAGCCGTTTTCAGTAATTGGCATATTTTCGGTATGAAAAGTCGTAATTTGAAACTGAAAATAGGTGCAGAGAGACAGAATTCGGATAAAAAATCACGCTCAGGAGTCAAATTTCCGACATTTCAGACATTTTGAAAATTGCAGGGGGGTTTGGGCAAAATATGACCCATAGCCGTTTACAGTAATTGGCAAATTCTCGGTATGAAACATCGTATTTTGAAAATTAAAATAGGTGCAGAGACTCAGAATTCGGCTCAAAAATCACGCTCAGGAGTCAAATTTCCGACATTTCCGACATTTTAAAAACTGCAGGGGGTTTAGGCAAAATATGACCCATCGCCGTTTTCAGTAATGTGCATATTTTCGGTATGAAACGTCGTAATTTGAAACTGAAAATAGGTGCAGAGAGTCAGAATTCGGCTCAAAAATCACGCTCAGGAGCCAAATTTCCGACATTTCAGACATTTTAAAAACTGCAGGGGGGTTTGGGCAAAATATGACCCATCGCCGTTGTCAGTAATTGGCATATTTTCGGTATGAAACGTCGTAATTTGAAACTAAAAATAGGTGCAGAGAGTCAGAATTCGGCTCAAAAATCACGCTCATGAGTCAAATTTCCGACATTTCAGACATTTTGAAAACTGCAGGGGGGGTTTGGGCAAAATATGACCCATCGCCGTTTTCAGTAATTGGCATATTTTCGGTATAAAAATTCGTAATTTGAAACTGAAAAAAGGTGCATGGGTCATATTTTGCCCAAACCCCCCTGCAGTTTTTAAAATGTCTAAAATGTCGGAAATTTGCCTCCTGAGTGATTTTTGAGCTGAATTCGGACTCTCTGCACCTATTTTCAATTTCAAATTACGACTTTTTACATCGAAAATATGCCAATTACTGAAAACAGCGATGGGTCATATTTTGCCCAAACCCCCCTGCAGTTTTCAAAATGTCTAAAATGTCGGAAATTTGACTCCTGACCGTGATTTTTTATCCGAATTCTGACTCTCTGCACCTATTTTCAGTTTCAAATTACGACTTTTTATACCGAAAATATGCCAATTACTGAAAACGGCGATGGGTCATATTTTGCCCAAACCCCCCTGCAGTTTTCAAAATGTCTGAAATGTCGGAAATTTGACTCCTGAGCGTGATTTTTGAGCCGAATTCTGACTCTCTGCACCTATTTTCAGTTTCAAATTACGAAGTTTTATACCGAAAATATGCCAATTACTGAAAACGGCGAAGGGTCATATTTTGCCCAAACCCCCCTGCAGTTTTTGAAATGTCTGAAATGTCGGAAATTTGACTCCTGAGCGTGATTTTTAAGCCACATTCTGACTCTCTGCACCTATTTTCAGTTTCAAATTACGACGTTTCATACCGAAAATATGCCAATTACTCTAAACGGCGATAGGTCATATTTTGCCCAAACCCCCCTGCAGTTTTTAAAATGTCTGAAGTGTCGGAAATTTGACTCCTGAGCGTGATTTTTTATCCGAATTCTGACTCTCTGCACCTTTTTTCAGTTTCAAATTACGAATTTTTATACCGAAAATATGCCAATTACTGAAAACGGCGATGGGTCATATTTTGCCCAAACCCCCCCTGCAGTTTTCAAAATGTCTGAAATGTCGGAAATTTGACTCATGAGCGTGATTTTTGAGCCGAATTCTGACTCTCTGCACCTATTTTTAGTTTCAAATTACGACGTTTCATACCGAAAATATGCCAATTACTGACAACGGCGATGGGTCATATTTTGCCCAAACCCCTCTGCAGTTTTTAAAATGTCTGAAATGTCGGAAATTTGAATCTTGAGCGTGATTTTTTATCCGAATTTTGACTCTCTGCACCTATTTTCAGTTTCAAATTACGACTTTTTATACCGAAAATATGCCAATTACTGAAAACGGCGATTGGTCATATTTTGCCCAAACCCCCCTGCAGTTTTCAAAATGTCTGAAATGTCGGAAATTTGACTCCTAAGCGTGATTTTTGAGCCGAATTCTGACTCTCTGCACCTATTTTCAGTTTCAAATTACGACTTTTTATACCGAAAATAAGCCAATTATTGAAAACGGCGATGGGTCATATTTTGCCCAAACCCCTCTGCAGTTTTCAAAATGTCTGAAATGTCGGAAATTTGACTCTTGAGCGTGATTTTTGAGCCGAATTCTGACTCTCTGCACCTATTTTCAGTTTCAAATTACGACGTTTCATACCAAAAATATGCCAATTACTGAAAACGGCGATGGGTCATATTTTGCCCAAACCCCCCTGCAGTTTTTAAAATGTCTGAAATGTCTGAAATTTGACTCCTTAGCGTGATTCTTGAGCCGAATTCTGACTCTCTGCACCTATTTTCAGTTTCAAATTACGACGTTTCATACCGAAAATATGCACATTACTGAAAACGGCGATGGGTCATATTTTGCCCAAACCCCCCTGCAGTTTTAAAAATGTCTGAAATGTCGAAAGTTTGACTCCTGAGCGTGATTTTTGAGCCGAATTCTGACTCTCTGCACCTACTTTCAGTTTCAAATTACGACGCTTCATACCGAAAATATGCCAATTACTGTAAACGGCGATGGGTCATATTTTGCCCAAACCCCCCTGCAGTTTTCAAAATGTCTGAAGTGTCGGAAATTTGACTCCTGAGCGTGATTTTTTATCCGAATTCTGAATTTCTGCACCTATTTTCAGTTTCAAATTACGACTTTTTATACCGAAAATATGCCAATTACTTAAAACGGCGATGGGTCATATTTTGCCCCCCCCCCTGCAGTTTTCAAAATGTCTGAAATGTCGGAAATTTGACTCATGAGCGTGATTTTTGAGCCGAATTCTGACTCTCTGCACCTATTTTTAGTTTCAAATTACGACTTTTTATACCGAAAAAATGCCAATTACTGAAAACGGCGATGGGTCATATTTTGCCCAAACCCCCCTGCAGTTTTCAAAATGTCTGAAATGTCGGAAATTTGACTCCTGAGCGTGATTTTTGAGCCGAATTCTGACTCTCTGCATCAATTTTCAGTTTCAAATTACGACGTTTCATACCGAAAAGATGCCAATTACTGTAAACGGCTATGGGTCATATTTTGCCAAATCCCCCTGCAGTTTTCAAAATGTCTGAAATGTCTGAAATTTGACTCCTGAGCGTGATTTTTTGTCCGAATTCTGACTCTCTTCACCTATTTTCAGTTTCAAATTACGACTTTTTATACCGAAAATATGCCAATTACTGAAAACGGCGATGGGTCATATTTTGCCCAAACCCCCCTGCAGTTTTCAAAATGTCTGAAATGTCGGAAATTTGACTCCTGAGCGTGATTTTTGAGCCGAATTCTGACTCTCTGCATCAATTTTCAGTTTCCAATTACGACGTTCCATACCGGCAATATGCCAATTACTGTAAACAGCGATGGGTCATATTTTGCCCAAACCCCACGGCAGTTTTCAAAATGTCTGAAATGTTGGAAATTTTACTCCTGAGCGTGATTTTTGAGCCGAATTCTGACTCTCTGCACCTATTTTCAGTTTCAAATTACGACTTTTTATACCGAAAATATGCCAATTACTGAAAACGGCGATTGGTCATATTTTCCCCAAACCCCCCTGCAGTTTTCAAAATGTCTGAAATGTCGGAAATTTGACTCCTGCGCGTGATTTTTGAGCCGAATACTGACTCTCTGCATCAATTTTCAGTTTCAAATTACGACGTTTCATACCGAAAAGATGCCAATTACTGTAAACAGCTATGGGTCATATTTTGCCCAAACCCCCCTGCAGTTTTCAAAATGTCTGAAATGTCTGAAATTTGACTCCTGAGCGTGATTTTTTGTCCGAATTCTGACTCTCTTCACCTATTTTCAGTTTCAAATTACGACTTTTTATACCGAAAATATGCCAATTACTGAAAACGGCGATGGGTCATATTTTGCCCAAACCCCCCTGCAGTTTTCAAAATGTCTGAAGTGTCGGAAATTTGAATCCTGAGCGTGATTTTTGAGCCGAATTCTGACTCTCTGCATCAATTTTCAGTTTCAAATTACGACGTTCTATACCGACAATATGCCAATTACTGTAAACAGCGATGGGTCATATTTTGCCCAAACCCCCCTGCAGTTTTCAAAATGTCTGAAATGTCGGAAATTTGACTCCTGAGCGTGATATATTTGAGCCGAATTCTGACTCTCTGCACCTATTTTCAGTTTCTAAATACGACGTTTCATACCGAAAATATGTCAATTACTGTAAACGGCGATGGGTCATATTTTGACCAAACCCCCTTGCAGTTTTCAAAATGTCTGAAATGTCGGAAATTTGACTCCTGAGCGTGATTTTTTATCCGAATTCTGACTCTCTGCACCTATTTTCAGTTTCAAATTACGACTTTTTATACCGAAAATATGCCAATTACTGAAAACGGCGATGGATCATATTTTGCCCAAACACCCCTGCAGTTTTGAAAATGTCTGAAATGTCGGAAATTTGACTCTTGAGCGTGATTTTTGAGCCGAATACTGACTCTCTGCATTTATTTTCAGTTTCAAATTACGACGTTTCATACCGAAAATATGCCAGTTACTGAAAACAGCGATGGGTCATATTTTGCCCAAACCCCCCTGCAGTTTTTAAAATGTCTGAAATGTCGGAAATTTGACTCCTGAGCGTGATTCTTGAGCCGAATTCTGACTCTCTGCACCTATTTTCAGTTTCAAATTACGATGTTTCATACCGAAAATAAACCAATTACTGTAAACGGCAATGGGTCATATTTTGCCCAAACCCCCCTGCAATTTTCAAAATGTCTGAAATGTCGGAAATTTGACTCCTGAACGTGATTTTTGAGCCGAATTCTGACTCTCTGCACCTATTTTTAGTTTCAAATTACGACGTTTCATACCGAAAATATGCCAATTACTGAAAACGGCTATGGTTCATATTTTGCCCAAACCCCCCTGCAGTTTTTAAAATGTCTGAAATGTCCGAAATTTGGCTCCTGAGCGTGATTTTTGAGCCGAATTCTGACTCTCTGCACCTATTTTCAGTTTCAAATTACAACGTTTCATTCCGAAAATATGCACATTACTGAAAACGGCGATGGGTCATATTTTGCCCAAACCCCCCTGCAGTTTTTAAAATGTCTGAAATGTCGGAAATTTGACTCCTGTGCGTGATTTTTGAGCCGAATTCTGACTCTCTGCACCTATTTTTAGTTTCAAAATACGACGTTTCATACCGAAAATATGCCAATTACTGTAAACGGCGATGGGTCATATTTTGCCCAAACCCCCCTGCAGTTTTCAAAATATCTGAAGTGTCGGAAATTTGACTCCTGAGCGTGATTTTTTATCCGAATTCAGATTTCTGCACCTATTTTCAGTTTCAAATTACGATTTTTATACCGAAAATATGCCAATTACTGAAAACGGCGATGGGTCATATTTTGCCCCCCCCCCCTGCAGTTTTCAAAATGTCTGAAATGTCGGAAATTTGACACCTGAGCGTGATTTTTTAGCCGAATTCTGACTCTCTGCACCTATTTTTAGTTTCAAATTACGACGTTTAATACCGAAAATATGCCAATTACTGAAAACGGCAATGGTTCATATTTTCCCCAAACCCCCCTGCAGTTTTTAAAATGCCTGAAATGTCGGAAATTTGGCTCCTGAGCGTGATTTTTTAGCCGAATTCTGACTCTCTGCACCTATTTTTAGTTTCAAAATACGACGTTTCATACCGAAAATATGCCAATTACTGTAAACGGCGATGGGTCATATTTTGCCCAAACCCCCCTGCAGTTTTCAAAATGTCTGAAATGTCGGAAATTTGACTCCTGAGCGTGATTTTTGAGCCGAATTCTGACTCTCTGCACCAATTTTCAGTTTCAAATTACGACTTTTTATACAGAAAATATGCCAATTACTGAAAACGGCGATGGGTCATATTTTGCCCAAACCCCTCTGCAGTTTTCAAAATGTCTGAAATGTCGGAAATTTGACTCTTGAGCGTGATTTTTGAGCCGAATTCTGACTCTCTGCACCTATTTTCAGTTTCATATTACGACGTTTCATACCGAAGATATGCCAATTACTGAAAACGGCGATGGGTCATATTTTGCCCAAACCCCAATGCAGTTTTTGAAATGTCTGAAATGTCGGAAATTTGACTCCTTAGCGTGATTCTTGAGCCGAATTCTGACTCTCTGCACCTATTTTCAGTTTCAAATTACGATGTTTCATACCGAAAATATGCCAATTACTGTAAACAGCGATGGGTCATATTTTGCCCAAACAGCCCTGCAGTTTTCAAAATGTCTGAAATGTCGGAAATTTGACACCTGAGCGAGATTTTTTATCCGAGTTCTGACTCTCTACACCTATTTTCAGTTTCAAATTACGATTTTTATACCGAAAATAGGCCAATTACCGAAAACGGCGATGGGTCATATTTTGCCCAAACCCCCCTGCAGTTTTCAAAATGTCTGAAATGTCGAAAATTTGACTCCTGAGCGTGATTTTTTATCCGAATTCTGACTCTCTGCACCTATTTTCAGTTTCAAATTACGACTTTTTATACAGAAAATATGCCAATTACTGAAAAGGGCGATGGGTCATATTTTGCACATACCCCTCTGCAGTTTTTAAAATGTCTGAAATATCGGAAATTTGACTCCTGAGCGTGATTCTTGAGCCGAATTCTGACTCTCTGCACCTATTTTCAGTTTCAAATTACGGTGTTTCATACCGAAAATATGCCAATTACTGTAAACGGCGATGGGTCATATTTTGCCCAAACCCCCCTGCAGTTTTCAAAATGTCTGAAATGTCGGAAATTTGACTCCTGAGCGAGATTTTTTATCCGAATTTTGACTCTCTGCACCTATTTTCAGTTTCAAATTACGACTTTTTATACCGAAAATATGCCAATTACTGAAAACGGCGATGGGTCATATTTTCCCCAAACCCCCCTGCAGTTTTCAAAATGTCTGAAATGTCGGAAATTTGACTCCTGAGCGTGATTTTTGAGCCGAATTCTGACTCTCTGCACCTATTTTCAGTTTCAAATTACGACTTTTTATACAGAAAATATGCCAATTACTGAAAACGGCGATGGGTCATATTTTGCCCAAACCCCTCTGCAGTTTTCAAAATGTCTGAAATGTCGGAAATTTGACTCTTTAGCGTGATTTTTCAGCCGAATTTTGACTCTCTGCACCTATTTTCAGTTTCAAATTATGACGTTTCATACCGAAAATATGCCAATTACTGAAAATGGCGATGGGTCATATTTTGCCCACACCCTCGTGCAGTTTTCAAAATGTCTCAAATGTCGGAAATTTGACTCCTGAGCGTGATTTTTGAGCCGAATTTTGACTCTCTGCACCTATTTTCAGTTTCAAATTACAATGTTTCATACCAAAAATATGCCAATTACTGTAAAAGGCGATGAGTCATATTTTGCCCAAACCCCCCCTGCAGTTTTCAAAATGTCTGAAATGTCGGAAATCTGACTCCTGAGCGTGATTTTTGAGCCGAATTCTGACTCTCTGCACCTATTTACAGTTTCAAATTACGACTTTTTATACCGATAATATGCCAAGTACTGAAAACGGCGATGGGTCATATTTTGCCCTAATCCCCCTGCAGTTTTCAAAACGTCTGAAATGTCGGAAATTTGTCTCCTGAGCGTGATTTTTGAGCCGAATTCTGACTCTCTGCACCTATTTTCAGTTTCAAATTACGACGTTTCATACCTTAAATATGCCAATTACTGAAAACGGGGATGGGTCATATTTTGCCCGAACCCCCCTGCAGTTTTAAAATGTCTGAAATGTCGGAAATTTGACTCCTGAGCGTGATTTTTGAGCCGAATTCTGACTCTCTGCACCTATTTTCATTTTCAAATTACGACTTTTTATACCGATAATATGCCAATTACTGAAAACGGCAATGGGTCATATTTTGCCCAAATCCCCCTGCAGTTTTTAAAATGTCTGAAATGTCGGAAATTTGACTCCAGAGCGTTATTTTTGAGCCGAATTCTGACTCTCTGCACCTTTTTTCAGTTTCAAATTACGAAGTTTCATACCTAAAATATGCCAATTACTGAAAACGGCGATGGATCATATTTTGCCCAAACCCCCCTGCAGTGTTTAAAATGTCTGAAATGTCGGAAATTTGACACCTGATCATTATTTTTGAGCCGAATCTGACTCTCTGCACCTATTTTCAGTTTCAAATTACGAATTTTCATACCGAAAAAATGCCAATTACTGAAAACGGCGATGGTCATGTTTTGCCCAAACCCCCCTGCAGTTTTCAAAATGTCTGAAATGTCGGAAATTTGACTATTGTGCGTGATTTTTGAGCCGAATTTTGACTCTCTCCACCTATTTTCAGTTTCAAATTACGACGTTTCATACCGAAAATATGCCAATTACTGTAAACAGCGATGGGTCATATTTTGCCCAAACCCCCCTGCAGTTTTCAAAATGTCTGAAATGTCGAATATTTGACTCCTGAGCGTGATTTTTTATCCGAATTCTGACTCTTTGCACCTATTTTTAATTTTAAATTACGACTTTTTATACCGAAAATATGCCAACTACTGAAAACGGCGATGGGTCATATTTTGCCCAAACCCCCCTGCAGTTTTCAAAATGTCTGAAATGTCGGAAATTTGACTCCTGAGCGTGATTTTTGAGCCGAATTCTGATTCTCTGCACCTATTTTCAGTTTCAAATTACGACGTTTCATACCGAAAATATGCCAATTACTGTAAACGGCGATGGGTCATATTTTGCCCAAACCCTCCTGCAGTTTTCAAAATGTCTGAAATGTCGGAAATTTGACTCCTGAGCGTGATTTTTTATCCGAATTCTGACTCTCTGCACCTATTTTCAGTTTCAAATTACGACTTTTTATACCGAAAATATAACAATTACTGAAAACGGCGATGGGTCATATTTTGCCAAAACCCCCCTGCCGTTTTTAAAATGTCTGAAATGTCGGAAATTTGACTCCTGAGTGATTTTTGAGCTGAATTCTGACTCTCTGCACCTATTTTCAATTTAAAATTACGACTTTTTATATCGAAAATATGCCAATTACTGCAAAAGGCGATGGAATTTTTAAGCCGTGGAATTTCTAAGCGTGGTTTTTATCCGAATTCTGACTCTCTGCACCTATTTTCAGTTTCAAATTACGACGTTTCATATAGAAAATATGCCAATTACTGTAAACGGCGATGGGTCATATTTTGCCCAAACCCCCATGCAGTTTTCAAAATGTCGGAAATGTCGGAAATTTGACTCCTGAGCGTGATTTTTTATCCGAATTCTGACTCTCTGCACCTATTTTCAGTTTCAAATTACGACTTTTTATAACGAAAATATGCCAATATCTGTAAACGGCGATGGGTCATATTTTGCCAAACCCCCCTGCAGTTTTCAAAATGTCTGAAATGTCGGAAATTTGAATCCTGAGCGTGCGTTTTGAGCCGAATTAAGGGGGGGTTTGGGCAAAATATGACTCATCGCCTTTTACAGTAATTGGCATATTTTTGGTATGAAACATTGTAATTTGAAACTGAAAATAGGTGCAGAGAGTCAAAATTCGGCTCAAAAATCACGCTCAGGAGTCAAATTTCCGACATTTGAGACATTTTGAAAACTGCACGAGGGTGTGGGCAAAATATGACCCATCGCCATTTTCAGTAATTGGCATATTTTCGGTATGAAACGTCATAATTTGAAACTGAAAATAGGTGCAGAGAGTCAAAATTCGGCTCAAAAATCACACTTAGGAGTCAAATTTCCGACATTTCAGACATTTTGAAAACTGCACGGGGGTTTGGGCAAAATATGACCAATCGCCGTTTTCAGTAATTGGCATATTTTCGGTATAAAAATTCGTAATTTGAAACTGAAAACAGGTGTAGAGAGTCAGAATTCAGATAAAAAATCACGCTCAGGAGTCAAATTTTCGACATTTCAGACATTTTGAAAACTGCAGGGGGGTTTGGGCAAAATATGACCCATAGCCGTTTTCAGTAATTGGCATATTTTCGGTATGAAAAGTCGTAATTTGAAACTGAAAATAGGTGCAGAGAGACAGAATTCGGATAAAAAATCACGCTCAGGAGTCAAATTTCCGACATTTCAGACATTTTGAAAATTGCAGGGGGGTTTGGGCAAAATATGACCCATAGCCGTTTACAGTAATTGGCAAATTCTCGGTATGAAACATCGTATTTTGAAAATTAAAATAGGTGCAGAGACTCAGAATTCGGCTCAAAAATCACGCTCAGGAGTCAAATTTCCGACATTTCCGACATTTTAAAAACTGCAGGGGGTTTAGGCAAAATATGACCCATCGCCGTTTTCAGTAATGTGCATATTTTCGGTATGAAACGTCGTAATTTGAAACTGAAAATAGGTGCAGAGAGTCAGAATTCGGCTCAAAAATCACGCTCAGGAGCCAAATTTCCGACATTTCAGACATTTTAAAAACTGCAGGGGGGTTTGGGCAAAATATGACCCATCGCCGTTGTCAGTAATTGGCATATTTTCGGTATGAAACGTCGTAATTTGAAACTAAAAATAGGTGCAGAGAGTCAGAATTCGGCTCAAAAATCACGCTCATGAGTCAAATTTCCGACATTTCAGACATTTTGAAAACTGCAGGGGGGGTTTGGGCAAAATATGACCCATCGCCGTTTTCAGTAATTGGCATATTTTCGGTATAAAAATTCGTAATTTGAAACTGAAAAAAGGTGCATGGGTCATATTTTGCCCAAACCCCCCTGCAGTTTTTAAAATGTCTAAAATGTCGGAAATTTGCCTCCTGAGTGATTTTTGAGCTGAATTCGGACTCTCTGCACCTATTTTCAATTTCAAATTACGACTTTTTACATCGAAAATATGCCAATTACTGAAAACAGCGATGGGTCATATTTTGCCCAAACCCCCCTGCAGTTTTCAAAATGTCTAAAATGTCGGAAATTTGACTCCTGACCGTGATTTTTTATCCGAATTCTGACTCTCTGCACCTATTTTCAGTTTCAAATTACGACTTTTTATACCGAAAATATGCCAATTACTGAAAACGGCGATGGGTCATATTTTGCCCAAACCCCCCTGCAGTTTTCAAAATGTCTGAAATGTCGGAAATTTGACTCCTGAGCGTGATTTTTGAGCCGAATTCTGACTCTCTGCACCTATTTTCAGTTTCAAATTACGAAGTTTTATACCGAAAATATGCCAATTACTGAAAACGGCGAAGGGTCATATTTTGCCCAAACCCCCCTGCAGTTTTTGAAATGTCTGAAATGTCGGAAATTTGACTCCTGAGCGTGATTTTTAAGCCACATTCTGACTCTCTGCACCTATTTTCAGTTTCAAATTACGACGTTTCATACCGAAAATATGCCAATTACTCTAAACGGCGATAGGTCATATTTTGCCCAAACCCCCCTGCAGTTTTTAAAATGTCTGAAGTGTCGGAAATTTGACTCCTGAGCGTGATTTTTTATCCGAATTCTGACTCTCTGCACCTTTTTTCAGTTTCAAATTACGAATTTTTATACCGAAAATATGCCAATTACTGAAAACGGCGATGGGTCATATTTTGCCCAAACCCCCCCTGCAGTTTTCAAAATGTCTGAAATGTCGGAAATTTGACTCATGAGCGTGATTTTTGAGCCGAATTCTGACTCTCTGCACCTATTTTTAGTTTCAAATTACGACGTTTCATACCGAAAATATGCCAATTACTGACAACGGCGATGGGTCATATTTTGCCCAAACCCCCCTGCAGTTTTTAAAATGTCTGAAATGTCGGAAATTTGAATCTTGAGCGTGATTTTTTATCCGAATTTTGACTCTCTGCACCTATTTTCAGTTTCAAATTACGACTTTTTATACCGAAAATATGCCAATTACTGAAAACGGCGATGGGTCATATTTTCCCCAAACCCCCCTGCAGTTTTCAAAATGTCTGAAATGTCGGAAATTTGACTCCTGAGCGTGATTTTTGAGCCGAATTCTGACTCTCTGCACCTATTTTCAGTTTCAAATTACGATGTTTCATACCGAAAATATGCCAATTACTGTAAACGACGATGGGTCATATTTTGCCCAAACCCCCCTGCAGTTTTCAAAATGTCTGAAATGTCAGAAATTTCACTCCTGAGCGAGATTTTTTATCCGAATTCTGACTCTCTGCACCTATTTTCAGTTTCAAATTACGACGTTTCATACCGAAAATATGCCAATTACTCTAAACGGCGATAGGTCATATTTTGCCCAAACCCCCCTGCAGTTTTTAAAATGTCTGAAATGTCGGAAATTTGACTCCTGAGCGTGATTTTTTATCCGAATTCTGACTCTCTGCACCTATTTTCAGTTTCAAATTACGACTTTTTATACCGAAAATATGCCAATTACTGAAAACGGCGATGGGTCATATTTTGCCCAAACACCCCTGCAGTTTTGAAAATGTCTGAAATGTCGGAAATTTGACTCTTGAGCGTGATTTTTGAGCCGAATACTGACTCTCTGCATTTATTTTCAGTTTCAAATTACGACGTTTCATACCGAAAATATGCCAGTTACTGAAAACAGCGATGGGTCATATTTTGCCCAAACCCCCCTGCAGTTTTTAAAATGTCTGAAATGTCGGAAATTTGACTCCTGAGCGTGATTCTTGAGCCGAATTCTGACTCTCTGCACCTATTTTCAGTTTCAAATTACGATGTTTCATACCGAAAATAAACCAATTACTGTAAACGGCAATGGGTCATATTTTGCCCAAACCCCCCTGCAATTTTCAAAATGTCTGAAATGTCGGAAATTTGACTCCTGAACGTGATTTTTGAGCCGAATTCTGACTCTCTGCACCTATTTTTAGTTTCAAATTACGACGTTTCATACCGAAAATATGCCAATTACTGAAAACGGCTATGGTTCATATTTTGCCCAAACCCCCCTGCAGTTTTTAAAATGTCTGAAATGTCGGAAATTTGACACCTGATCATTATTTTTGAGCCGAATCTGACTCTCTGCACCTATTTTCAGTTTCAAATTACGAATTTTCATACCGAAAAAATGCCAATTACTGAAAACGGCGATGGTCATGTTTTGCCCAAACCCCCCTGCAGTTTTCAAAATGTCTGAAATGTCGGAAATTTGACTATTGTGCGTGATTTTTGAGCCGAATTTTGACTCTCTCCACCTATTTTCAGTTTCAAATTACGACGTTTCATACCGAAAATATGCCAATTACTGTAAACAGCGATGGGTCATATTTTGCCCAAACCCCCCTGCAGTTTTCAAAATGTCTGAAATGTCGAATATTTGACTCCTGAGCGTGATTTTTTATCCGAATTCTGACTCTTTGCACCTATTTTTAATTTTAAATTACGACTTTTTATACCGAAAATATGCCAACTACTGAAAACGGCGATGGGTCATATTTTGCCCAAACCCCCCTGCAGTTTTCAAAATGTCTGAAATGTCGGAAATTTGACTCATGAGCGTGATTTTTGAGCCGAATTCTGATTCTCTGCACCTATTTTCAGTTTCAAATTACGACGTTTCATACCGAAAATATGCCAATTACTGTAAACGGCGATGGGTCATATTTTGCCCAAACCCTCCTGCAGTTTTCAAAATGTCTGAAATGTCGGAAATTTGACTCCTGAGCGTGATTTTTTATCCGAATTCTGACTCTCTGCACCTATTTTCAGTTTCAAATTACGACTTTTTATACCGAAAATATAACAATTACTGAAAACGGCGATGGGTCATATTTTGCCAAAACCCCCCTGCCGTTTTTAAAATGTCTGAAATGTCGGAAATTTGACTCCTGAGTGATTTTTGAGCTGAATTCTGACTCTCTGCACCTATTTTCAATTTAAAATTACGACTTTTTATATCGAAAATATGCCAATTACTGCAAAAGGCGATGGAATTTTTAAGCCGTGGAATTTCTAAGCGTGGTTTTTATCCGAATTCTGACTCTCTGCACCTATTTTCAGTTTCAAATTACGACGTTTCATATAGAAAATATGCCAATTACTGTAAACGGCGATGGGTCATATTTTGCCCAAACCCCCATGCAGTTTTCAAAATGTCGGAAATGTCGGAAATTTGACTCCTGAGCGTGATTTTTTATCCGAATTCTGACTCTCTGCACCTATTTTCAGTTTCAAATTACGACTTTTTATAACGAAAATATGCCAATATCTGTAAACGGCGATGGGTCATATTTTGCCAAACCCTCCTGCAGTTTTCAAAATGTCTGAAATGTCGGAAATTTGAATCCTGAGCGTGCGTTTTGAGCCGAATTAAGGGGGGGTTTGGGCAAAATATGACTCATCGCCTTTTACAGTAAATGGGCATATTTTTGGTATGAAACATTGTAATTTGAAACTGAAAATAGGTGCAGAGAGTCAAAATTCGGTTCAAAAATCACGCTCAGGAGTCAAATTTCCGACATTTGAGACATTTTGAAAACTGCACGAGGGTGTGGGCAAAATATGACCCATCGCCATTTTCAGTAATTGGCATATTTTCGGTATGAAACGTCATAATTTGAAACTGAAAATAGGTGCAGAGAGTCAAAATTCGGCTCAAAAATCACACTTAGGAGTCAAATTTCCGACATTTCAGACATTTTGAAAACTGCACGGGGGTTTGGGCAAAATATGACCAATCGCCGTTTTCAGTAATTGGCATATTTTCGGTATAAAAATTCGTAATTTGAAACTGAAAACAGGTGTAGAGAGTCAGAATTCAGATAAAAAATCACGCTCAGGAGTCAAATTTTCGACATTTCAGACATTTTGAAAACTGCAGGGGGGTTTGGGCAAAATATGACCCATAGCCGTTTTCAGTAATTGGCATATTTTCGGTATGAAAAGTCGTAATTTGAAATTGAAAATAGGTGCAGAGAGACAGAATTCGGATAAAAAATCACGCTCAGGAGTCAAATTTCCGACATTTCAGACATTTTGAAAATTGCAGGGGGGTTTGGGCAAAATATGACCCATAGCCGTTTACAGTAATTGGCAAATTCTCGGTATGAAACATAGTATTTTGAAAATGAAAATAGGTGCAGAGACTCAGAATTCGGCTCAAAAATCACGCTCAGGAGTCAAATTTCCGACATTTCCGACATTTTAAAAACTGCAGGGGGTTTAGGCAAAATATGACCCATCGCCGTTTTCAGTAATGTGCATATTTTCGGTATGAAACGTCGTAATTTGAAACTGAAAATAGGTGCAGAGAGTCAGAATTCGGCTCAAAAATCACGCTCAGGAGCCAAATTTCCGACATTTCAGACATTTTAAAAACTGCAGGGGGGTTTGGGCAAAATATGACCCATCGCCGTTGTCAGTAATTGGCATATTTTCGGTATGAAACGTCGTAATTTGAAACTAAAAATAGGTGCAGAGAGTCAGAATTCGGCTCAAAAATCACGCTCATGAGTCAAATTTCCGACATTTCAGACATTTTGAAAACTGCAGGGGGGGTTTGGGCAAAATATGACCCATCGCCGTTTTCAGTAATTGGCATATTTTCGGTATAAAAATTCGTAATTTGAAACTGAAAAAAGGTGCATGGGTCATATTTTGCCCAAACCCCCCTGCAGTTTTTAAAATGTCTAAAATGTCGGAAATTTGCCTCCTGAGTGATTTTTGAGCTGAATTCGGACTCTCTGCACCTATTTTCAATTTCAAATTACGACTTTTTACATCGAAAATATGCCAATTACTGAAAACAGCGATGGGTCATATTTTGCCCAAACCCCCCTGCAGTTTTCAAAATGTCTAAAATGTCGGAAATTTGACTCCTGACCGTGATTTTTTATCCGAATTCTGACTCTCTGCACCTATTTTCAGTTTCAAATTACGATTTTTTATACCGAAAATATGCCAATTACTGAAAACGGCGATGGGTCATATTTTGCCCAAACCCCCCTGCAGTTTTCAAAATGTCTGAAATGTCGGAAATTTGACTCCTGAGCGTGATTTTTGAGCCGAATTCTGACTCTCTGCACCTATTTTCAGTTTCAAATTACGAAGTTTTATACCGAAAATATGCCAATTACTGAAAACGGCGAAGGGTCATATTTTGCCCAAACCCCCCTGCAGTTTTTGAAATGTCTGAAATGTCGGAAATTTGACTCCTGAGCGTGATTTTTAAGCCACATTCTGACTCTCTGCACCTATTTTCAGTTTCAAATTACGACGTTTCATACCGAAAATATGCCAATTACTCTAAACGGCGATAGGTCATATTTTGCCCAAACCCCCCTGCAGTTTTTAAAATGTCTGAAGTGTCGGAAATTTGACTCCTGAGCGTGATTTTTTATCCGAATTCTGACTCTCTGCACCTTTTTTCAGTTTCAAATTACGAATTTTTATACCGAAAATATGCCAATTACTGAAAACGGCGATGGGTCATATTTTGCCCAAACCCCCCCTGCAGTTTTCAAAATGTCTGAAATGTCGGAAATTTGACTCATGAGCGTGATTTTTGAGCCGAATTCTGACTCTCTGCACCTATTTTTAGTTTCAAATTACGACGTTTCATACCGAAAATATGCCAATTACTGACAACGGCGATGGGTCATATTTTGCCCAAACCCCCCTGCAGTTTTTAAAATGTCTGAAATGTCGGAAATTTGAATCTTGAGCGTGATTTTTTATCCGAATTTTGACTCTCTGCACCTATTTTCAGTTTCAAATTACGACTTTTTATTCCGAAAATATGCCAATTACTGAAAACGGCGATGGGTCATATTTTCCCCAAACCCCCCTGCAGTTTTCAAAATGTCTGAAATGTCGGAAATTTGACTCCTGAGCGTGATTTTTGAGCCGAATTCTGACTCTCTGCACCTATTTTCAGTTTCAAATTACGATGTTTCATACCGAAAATATGCCAATTACTGTAAACGACGATGGGTCATATTTTGCCCAAACCCCCCTGCAGTTTTCAAAATGTCTGAAATGTCAGAAATTTCACTCCTGAGCGAGATTTTTTATCCGAATTCTGACTCTCTGCACCTATTTTCAGTTTCAAATTACGACGTTTCATACCGAAAATATGCCAATTACTCTAAACGGCGATAGGTCATATTTTGCCCAAACCCCCCTGCAGTTTTTAAAATGTCTGAAATGTCGGAAATTTGACTCCTGAGCGTGATTTTTTATCCGAATTCTGACTCTCTGCACCTATTTTCAGTTTCAAATTACGACTTTTTATACCGAAAATATGCCAATTACTGAAAACGGCGATGGGTCATATTTTGCCCAAACACCCCTGCAGTTTTGAAAATGTCTGAAATGTCGGAAATTTGACTCTTGAGCGTGATTTTTGAGCCGAATACTGACTCTCTGCATTTATTTTCAGTTTCAAATTACGACGTTTCATACCGAAAATATGCCAGTTACTGAAAACAGCGATGGGTCATATTTTGCCCAAACCCCCCTGCAGTTTTTAAAATGTCTGAAATGTCGGAAATTTGACTCCTGAGCGTGATTCTTGAGCCGAATTCTGACTCTCTGCACCTATTTTCAGTTTCAAATTACGATGTTTCATACCGAAAATAAACCAATTACTGTAAACGGCAATGGGTCATATTTTGCCCAAACCCCCCTGCAATTTTCAAAATGTCTGAAATGTCGGAAATTTGACTCCTGAACGTGATTTTTGAGCCGAATTCTGACTCTCTGCACCTATTTTTAGTTTCAAATTACGACGTTTCATACCGAAAATATGCCAATTACTGAAAACGGCTATGGTTCATATTTTGCCCAAACCCCCCTGCAGTTTTTAAAATGTCTGAAATGTCCGAAATTTGGCTCCTGAGCGTGATTTTTGAGCCGAATTCTGACTCTCTGCACCTATTTTCAGTTTCAAATTACAACGTTTCATTCCGAAAATATGCACATTACTGAAAACGGCGATGGGTCATATTTTGCCCAAACCCCCCTGCAGTTTTTAAAATGTCTGAAATGTCGGAAATTTGACTCCTGTGCGTGATTTTTGAGCCGAATTCTGACTCTCTGCACCTATTTTTAGTTTCAAAATACGACGTTTCATACCGAAAATATGCCAATTACTGTAAAAGGCGATGGGTCATATTTTGCTCAAACCCCCCTGCAGTTTTCAAAATATCTGAAGTGTCGGAAATTTGACTCCTGAGCGTGATTTTTTATCCGAATTCAGATTTCTGAACCTATTTTCAGTTTCAAATTACGATTTTTATACCGAAAATATGCCAATTACTGAAAACGGCGATGGGTCATATTTTGCCCCCCCCCCCCTGCAGTTTTCAAAATGTCGGAAATGTCGGAAATTTGACTCCTGAGCGTGATTTTTTAGCCGAATTCTGACTCTCTGCACCTATTTTTAGTTTCAAAATACGACGTTTCATACCGAAAATATGCCAATTACTGTAAACGGCGATGGGTCATATTTTGCCCAAACCCCCCTGCAGTTTTCAAAATGTCTGAAATGTCGGAAATTTGACTCCTAAGCGAGATTTTTGAGCCGAATTCTGACTCTCTGCACCTATTTTCAGTTTCAAATTACGACTTTTTATACCGAAAATAAGCCAATTAATGAAAACGGCGATGGGTCATATTTTGCCCAAACCCCTCTGCAGTTTTCAAAATGTCTGAAATGTCGGAAATTTGACTCTTGAGCGTGATTTTTGAGCCGAATTCTGACTCTCTGCACCTATTTTCAGTTTCAAATTACGACGTTTCATACCAAAAATATGCCAATTACTGAAAACGGCGATGGGTCATATTTTGCCCAAACCCCCCTGCAGTTTTTAAAATGTCTGAAATGTCCGAAATTTGACTCCTTAGCGTGATTCTTGAGCCGAATTCTGACTCTCTGCACCTATTTTCAGTTTCAAATTACGACGTTTCATACCGAAAATATGCACATTACTGAAAACGGCGATGGGTCATATTTTGCCCAAACCCCCCTGCAGTTTTTAAAATGTCTGAAATGTCGGAAATTTGACTCCTGAGCGTGATTTTTGAGCCGAATCCTGATTCTCTGTACCTATTTTTAGTTTCAAAATACGACGTTTCATACCGAAAATATGCCAATTACTGTAAACGGCGATGGGTCATATTTTGCCCAAACCCCCCTGCAGTTTTCAAAATGTCTGAAATGTCGGAAATTTGACTCCTGAGCGTGATTCTTGAGCCGAATTCTGTCTCTCTGCACCTATTTTCAGTTTCAAATTATGACTTTTCATATTGAAAATATGCCAATAACTGAAAACGGCGATGGGTCATATTTTGCCCAAACCCCCCTGCAGTTTTCAAAATGTCTGAAATGTCGAAAATTTGACTCCTGAGCGTGATTTTTTATCCGAATTCTGACTCTCTACACCTGTTTTCAGTTTCAAATTACGACTTTTTATACCGAAAGAATGCCAATTACTGAAAACGGCGATTGGTCATATTTTGCCCAAACCCCCCTGCAGTTTTCAAAATGTCTGAAATATCGGAAATTTGACTCCTGAGCGTGATTTTTGAACCGAATTCTGATTCTCTGCACCTTTTTTTAGTTTCAAAATACGACGTTTCATACCGAAAATATGCCAATTACTCTAAACGGCGATAGGTCATATTTTGCCCAAACCCCCCTGCAGTTTTTAAAATGTCTGAAGTGTCGGAAATTTGACTCCTGAGCGTGATTTTTTATCCGAATTCTGACTCTCTGCACCTTTTTTCAGTTTCAAATTACGAATTTTTATACCGAAAATATGCCAATTACTGAAAACGGCGATGGGTCATATTTTGCCCAAACCCCCCCTGCAGTTTTCAAAATGTCTGAAATGTCGGAAATTTGACTCATGAGCGTGATTTTTGAGCCGAATTCTGACTCTCTGCACCTATTTTTAGTTTCAAATTACGACGTTTCATACCGAAAATATGCCAATTACTGACAACGGCGATGGGTCATATTTTGCCCAAACCCCCCTGCAGTTTTTAAAATGTCTGAAATGTCGGAAATTTGAATCTTGAGCGTGATTTTTTATCCGAATTTTGACTCTCTGCACCTATTTTCAGTTTCAAATTACGACTTTTTATACCGAAAATATGCCAATTACTGAAAACGGCGATGGGTCATATTTTCCCCAAACCCCCCTGCAGTTTTCAAAATGTCTGAAATGTCGGAAATTTGACTCCTGAGCGTGATTTTTGAGCCGAATTCTGACTCTCTGCACCTATTTTCAGTTTCAAATTACGATGTTTCATACCGAAAATATGCCAATTACTGTAAACGACGATGGGTCATATTTTGCCCAAACCCCCCTGCAGTTTTCAAAATGTCTGAAATGTCAGAAATTTGAATCCTGAGCGTGATTTTTTTATCCGAATTCTGTCTCTCTGCACCTATTTTCAGTTTCAAATTACGACTTTTCATATCGAAAATATGCCAATAACTGAAAACGGCGATTGGTCATATTTTGCCCAAACCCCCCTGCAGTTTTCAAAATGTCTGAAATGTCGAAAATTTGACTCTTGAGTGTGATTTCTTATCTGAATTCTGACTCTCTACACCTGTTTTCAGTTTCAAATTACGACTTTTTATAATGAAAATATGCCAATTAATGAAAACGGCGATTGGTCATATTTTGCCCAAACCCCCCTGCAGTTTTCAAAATGTCTGAAATGTCGGAAATTTGACTCCTAAGCGAGATTTTTGAGCCGAATTCTGACTCTCTGCACCTATTTTCAGTTTCAAATTACGACTTTTTATACCGAAAATAAGCCAATTAATGAAAACGGCGATGGGTCATATTTTGCCCAAACCCCTCTGCAGTTTTCAAAATGTCTGAAATGTCGGAAATTTGACTCTTGAGCGTGATTTTTGAGCCGAATTCTGACTCTCTGCACCTATTTTCAGTTTCAAATTACGACGTTTCATACCAAAAATATGCCAATTACTGAAAACGGCGATGTGTCATATTTTGCCCAAACCCCCCTGCAGTTTTTAAAATGTCTGAAATGTCCGAAATTTGACTCCTTAGCGTGATTCTTGAGCCGAATTCTGACTCTCTGCACCTATTTTCAGTTTCAAATTACGACGTTTCATACCGAAAATATGCACATTACTGAAAACGGCGATGGGTCATATTTTGCCCAAACCCCCCTGCAGTTTTTTAAATGTCTGAAATGTCGGAAATTTGACTCCTGAGCGTGATTTTTGAGCCGAATCCTGATTCTCTGTACCTATTTTTAGTTTCAAAATACGACGTTTCATACCGAAAATATGCCAATTACTGTAAACGGCGATGGGTCATATTTTGCCCAAACCCCCCTGCAGTTTTCAAAATGTCTGAAATGTCGGAAATTTGACTCCTGAGCGTGATTCTTGAGCCGAATTCTGTCTCTCTGCACCTATTTTCAGTTTCAAATTATGACTTTTCATATTGAAAATATGCCAATAACTGAAAACGGCGATGGGTCATATTTTGCCCAAACCCCCCTGCAGTTTTCAAAATGTCTGAAATGTCGAAAATTTGACTCCTGAGCGTGATTTTTTATCCGAATTCTGACTCTCTACACCTGTTTTCAGTTTCAAATTACGACTTTTTATACCGAAAGAATGCCAATTACTGAAAACGGCGATTGGTCATATTTTGCCCAAACCCCCCTGCAGTTTTCAAAATGTCTGAAATATCGGAAATTTGACTCCTGAGCGTGATTTTTGAACCGAATTCTGATTCTCTGCACCTTTTTTTAGTTTCAAAATACGACGTTTCATACCGAAAATATGCCAATTACTGTAAACGGCGATGGGTCATATTTTGCCCAAACCCCCCGGCAGTTTTCAAAATGTCTGAAATGTCGGAAATTTGACTCCTGAGCGTGATTTTTTATCCGAATTCTATCTCTCTGCACCTATTTTCAGTTTCAAACTACGACTTTTAATACCGAAAATATGCCAATTACTGAAAACGGCGATTGGTCATATTTTGCCCAAACCCCCCTGCAGTTTTCAAAATGTCTGAAATGTCGGAAATTTGACTCCTAAGCGTGATTTTTTAGCCGAATTCTGACTCTCTGCACCTATTTTCAGTTTCAAATTACGACGTTTCATACCGAAAATATGCCAATTACTGAAAACGGCGATGGGTCATATTTTGCCCAAACCCCCCTGCAGTTTTTAAAATGTCTGAAATGGCGGAAATTTGACACCTGAGCGTGATTTTTGAGCTGAATTCTGACTCTCTGCACCTATTTTCAGTTTCAAATTACGACGTTTCATACCGAAATGATGCCAATTACTGTTAACGGCGATGGGTCATATTTGGCCGAAACCCCCTTGCAGTTTTCAAAATGTCTGAAATGTCTGAAATTTGACTCCTGAGCGTGATTTTTTATCCGAATTCTGACTCTCTGCACCTATTTTCAGTTTCAAATTACGACTTTTTATACCGAAAATATGCCAATTACTGAAAACGGCGATTGGTCATATTTTGCCCAAACCCCCCTGCAGTTTTCAAAATGTCTGAAATGTCGAAAATTTGACTCCTGAGCGTGATTTTTGAGCCAAATCCTGACTCTCTGCACCTATTTTCAGTTTCAAATTTCGACGTTTCATACCGAAAATATGCCAATTACTGAAAACGGCGATGGGTCATATTTTGCCCAAACCCCCCTGCAGTTTTAAAAATGTCTGAAATGTCGAAAATTTGACTCCTGAGCGTGATTTTTGAGCCGAATTCTGACTCTCTGCACCTATTTTCAGTTTCAAATTACGACGTTTCATACCGAAAATATGCCAATTACTGTAAACAGCGATGGGTCATATTTTGCCCAAACCCCCCTGCAGTTTTCGAAATGTCTGAAGTGTCGGAAATTTGACTCCTGAGCGTGATTTTTTATCCGAATTCTGACTTTCTGCACCTATTTTCAGTTTCAAATTACGACTTTTTATACCGAAAATATGCCAATTACTGAAAACGGCGATGGGTCATATTTTGCCCCCCCCCCCCCTCTGCAGTTTTCAAAATGTCTGAAATGTCGGAAATTTGACTCCTGAGCGTGATTTTTGAGCCGAATTCTGACTCTCTGCACCTATTTTTAGTTTCAAATTACGACGTTTCATACCGAAAATATGCCAATTACTGAAAACGGCGATGGGTCGTATTTTGCCCAAACCCCCCTGCTGTTTTTAAAATGTCTGAAATGTCGAAAATTTGACTCCTGAGCGTGATTTTTGAGCCGAATCCTGATTCTCTGTACCTATTTTTAGTTTCAAAATACGACGTTTCATACCGAAAATATGCCAATTACTGTAAACGGCGATGGGTCATATTTTGCCCAAACCCCCCTGCAGTTTTCAAAATGTCTGAAATGTCGGAAATTTGACTCCTGAGCGTGATTCTTGAGCCGAATTCTGTCTCTCTGCACCTATTTTCAGTTTCAAATTATGACTTTTCATATTGAAAATATGCCAATAACTGAAAACGGCGATGGGTCATATTTTGCCCAAACCCCCCTGCAGTTTTCAAAATGTCTGAAATGTCGAAAATTTGACTCCTGAGCGTGATTTTTTATCCGAATTCTGACTCTCTACACCTGTTTTCAGTTTCAAATTACGACTTTTTATACCGAAAGAATGCCAATTACTGAAAACGGCGATTGGTCATATTTTGCCCAAACCCCCCTGCAGTTTTCAAAATGTCTGAAATATCGGAAATTTGACTCCTGAGCGTGATTTTTGAACCGAATTCTGATTCTCTGCACCTTTTTTTAGTTTCAAAATACGACGTTTCATACCGAAAATATGCCAATTACTGTAAACGGCGATGGGTCATATTTTGCCCAAACCCCCCGGCAGTTTTCAAAATGTCTGAAATGTCGGAAATTTGACTCCTGAGCGTGATTTTTTATCCAAATTCTATCTCTCTGCACCTATTTTCAGTTTCAAACTACGACTTTTAATACCGAAAATATGCCAATTACTGAAAACGGCGATTGGTCATATTTTGCCCAAACCCCCCTGCAGTTTTCAAAATGTCTGAAATGTCGGAAATTTGACTCCTAAGCGTGATTTTTAAGCCGAATTCTGACTCTCTGCACCTATTTTTAGTTTCAAATTACGACGTTTCATACCGAAAATATGCCAATTACTGAAAACGGCGATGGGTCATATTTTGCCCAAACCCCCCTGCAGTTTTTAAAATGTCTGAAATGGCGGAAATTTGACACCTGAGCGTGATTTTTGAGCTGAATTCTGACTCTCTGCACCTATTTTCAGTTTCAAATTACGACGTTTCATACCGAAATGATGCCAATTACTGTTAACGGCGATGGGTCATATTTGGCCGAAACCCCCTTGCAGTTTTCAAAATGTCTGAAATGTCTGAAATTTGACTCCTGAGCGTGATTTTTTATCCGAATTCTGACTCTCTGCACCTATTTTCAGTTTCAAATTACGACTTTTTATACCGAAAATATGCCAATTACTGAAAACGGCGATTGGTCATATTTTGCCCAAACCCCCCTGCAGTTTTCAAAATGTCTGAAATGTCGAAAATTTGACTCCTGAGCGTGATTTTTGAGCCAAATCCTGACTCTCTGCACCTATTTTCAGTTTCAAATTTCGACGTTTCATACCGAAAATATGCCAATTACTGAAAACGGCGATGGGTCATATTTTGCCCAAACCCCCCTGCAGTTTTAAAAATGTCTGAAATGTCGAAAATTTGACTCCTGAGCGTGATTTTTGAGCCGAATTCTGACTCTCTGCACCTATTTTCAGTTTCAAATTACGACGTTTCATACCGAAAATATGCCAATTACTGTAAACAGCGATGGGTCATATTTTGCCCAAACCCCCCTGCAGTTTTCGAAATGTCTGAAGTGTCGGAAATTTGACTCCTGAGCGTGATTTTTTATCCGAATTCTGACTTTCTGCACCTATTTTCAGTTTCAAATTACGACTTTTTATACCGAAAATATGCCAATTACTGAAAACGGCGATGGGTCATATTTTGCCCCCCCCCCTGCAGTTTTCAAAATGTCTGAAATGTCGGAAATTTGACTCCTGAGCGTGATTTTTGAGCCAAATTCTGACTCTCTGCACCTATTTTTAGTTTCAAATTACGACGTTTCATACCGAAAATATGCCAATTACTGAAAACGGCGATGGGTCGTATTTTGCCCAAACCCCCCTGCTGTTTTTAAAATGTCTGAAATGTCGAAAATTTGACTCCTGAGCGTGATTTTTGAGCCAAATTCTGACTCTCTGCACCTATTTTCAGTTTCAAATTACGACGTTTCATACCGAAAATATGCCAATCACTGTAAACGGCGATGGGTCATAATTTGCCCAAACCCCCCTGCAGTTTTCAAAATGTCTGAAGTGTCGGAAATTTGACCCCTGAGCGTGATTTTTTATCCGAATTCTGACTTTCTGCACCTATTTTCAGTTTCAAATTACGAATTTTATACCGAAAATATGCCAATTACTGAAAACGGCGATGGGTCATATTTTGCCCCCCCCCCCTGCAGCTTTCAAAATGTCTGAAATGTCGGAAATTTGACTCCTGAGCGTGATTTTTGAGCCGAATTCTGACTCTCTGCACCTATTTTCAGTTTCAAATTACGACGTTTCATACCGAAAATATGCACATTACTGAAAACGGCGATGGGTCATATTTTGCCCAAACCCCCCTGCAGTTTTTAAAATGTCTGAAATGTCGGAAATTTGACACCTGAGCGTGATTTTTGAGCTGAATTCTGACTCTCTGCACCTATTTTCAGTTTCAAATTACGACTTTTTATACCGAAAATATGCCAATTACTGAAAACGGCGATGGGTTATATTTTGCCCACACCTCTCTGCAGTTTTCAAAATGTCTGAAATGTCGGAAATTTGACTCTTGAGCGTGATTTTTGAGCCGAATTCTGACTCTCTGCACCTATTTTCAGTTTCAAATTACGACGTTTCATACCGAAAATATGCACATTACTGAAAACGGCGATGGGTCATATTTTGCCCAAACCCCCCTGCAGTTTTTAAAATGTCTGAAATGTCGGAAATTTGACTCCGGAGCGTGATTTTTGAGCCGAATTCTGATTCTCTGCACCTATTTTTAGTTTCAAAATACGACGTTTCATACCGAAAATATGCCAATTACTGTAAACGGCGATGGGTCATATTTTGCCCAAACCCCCCTGCAGTTTTCAAAATGTCTAAAATATCGGAAATTTTACTCCTAAGCGTGATTTTTGAGCCGAATTCTGACTCTCTGCTCCTATTTTCAGTTTCAAATTACGACGTTTCATATCGAAAATATGCCAATTACTGAAAACGGCAGTGGGTCATATTTTGCCCAAACCCCCCTGCAGTTTTTAAAATGTCTGAAATGTCGGAAATTTGACTCCTGAGCGTGATTTTTTAACCGAATTCTGACTCTCTGCACCTTTTTTTAGTTTCAAAATACGACGTTTCATACCGAAAATATGCCAATTACTGTAAACGGCGATGGGTCATATTTTGCCCAAACCCCCCTGCAGTTTTCAAAATGTCTGAAATGTCGGAAATTTGAATCCTGAGCGTGATTTTTTTATCCGAATTCTGTCTCTCTGCACCTATTTTCAGTTTCAAATTACGACTTTTCATACCGAAAATATGTCAATTACTGAAAACGGCGATGGGTCATATTTTGTCCAAACCCCCCTGCAGTTTTTAAAATGTCTGAAATGTCGGAAATTTGACACCTGAGCGTGATTTTTGAGCTGAATTTTGACTCTCTGCACCTATTTTCAGTTTCAAATTACGATGTTTCATTCCGAATAGACGCCAATTACTGTAAAGAGCGATGGGTCATATTTTGCCCAAACCCCCCCTGCAGTTTTCAAAATGTCTGAAATGTCTGAAATTTGACTCCTGAGCGTGATTTTTTATCCGAATTCTGACTCTCTGCACCTATTTTCAGTTTCAAATTACGACTTTTTATACCGAAAATATGCCAATTACTGAAAACGGCGATTGGTCATATTTTGCCCAAACTCCCCTGCAGTTTTCAAAATGTCTGAAATGTCGAAAATTTGACTCCTGATCGTGATTTTTGAGCCGAATTCTGACTCTCTGCACCTATTTTCAGTTTCAAATTACGACGTTTAATACCGAAAATATGCCAATTACTGAAAACGGCGATGGGTCATATTTTGCCCAAACCCCCCTGCAGTTTTTAAAATGTCTGAAATGTCGAAAATTTGACTCCTGAGCGTGATTTTTGAGCCGAATTCTGACTCTCTGCACCTATTTTCAATTTCAAATTACTACGTTTCATACCGAAAATATGCCAATTACTGTAAACGGCGATGGGTCATATTTTGCCCAAACCCCCCTGCAGTTTTCAAAATGTCTGAAGTGTCGGAAATTTGACTCCTGAGCGTGATTTTTTATCCGAATTATGACTTTCTGCACCTATTTTCAGTTTCAAATTACGACTTTTTAAACCGAAAATATGCCAATTACTGAAAACGGCGATGGGTCATATTTTGCCCCCCCCCCCCCCCTGCAGTTTTCAAAATGTCTGAAATGTCGGAAATTTGACTCCTGAGCGTGATTTTTGAGCCGAATTCTGACTCTCTGCACCTATTTTTAGTTTCAAATTACGACGTTTCATACCGAAAATATGCCAATTACTGAAAACGGCGATGGTTCATATTTTGCCCAATCCCCCCTGCAGTTTTTAAAATGTCTGAAATGTCTGAAATTTGGCTCCTGAGCGTGATTTTTGAGCCGAATTCTGATTATCTGCACCTATTTTCAGTTTCAAATTACGACGTTTCATACCGAAAATATGCACATTACTGAAAACGGCGATGGGTCATATTTTGCCCAAACCCCCCCTGCAGTTTTTAAAATGTCTGAAATGTCGGAAATTTGACTCCTGTGCGTGATTTTTGAGCCGAATTCTGACTCTCTGCACCTATTTTTAGTTTCAAAATACGACGTTTCATACCATAAATATGCCAATTACTGTAAACGGCGATGGGTCATATTTTGCCCAAACCCCCCTGCAGTTTTCAAAATGTCTGAAATGTCGGAAATTTGACTCCTGAGCTTGATTTTTTATCCGAATTCTGTCTCTCTGCACCTATTTTCAGTTTCAAATTACGACTTTTCATACCGAAAATATGCCAATTACTGAAAACTGCGATGGGTCATATTTTGCCAAAACCACCCTGCAGTTTTCAAAATGTCTGAAATGTCGAAAATTTGACTCCTGAGCGTGATTTTTTATCTGAATTCTGACTCTCTACACCTGTTTTCAGTTTCAAATTACGACTTTTTATAATGAAAATATGCCAATTACTGAAAACAGCGATTTGTCATATTTTGCCCAAACACCCCTGCAGTTTCCAAAATGTCTGAAATGTCGGAAATTTGACTCCTGAGCGTGATTTTTGAGCCAAATTCTGACTCTCTGCACCTATTTTTAGTTTCAAATTACGACGTTTCATACCGAAAATATGCCAATTACTGAAAACGGCGATGGGTCATATTTTGCCCAAACCCCCCTGCAGTTTTAAAAATGTCTGAAATGTCGAAAGTTTGACTCCTGAGCGTGATTTTTGAGCCGAATTCTGACTCTCTGCACCTACTTACAGTTTCAAATTACGACGTTTCATACCGAAAATATGCCAATTACTGTAAACGGCGATGGGTCATATTTTGCCCAAACCCCCCTGCAGTTTTCAAAATGTCTGAAGTGTCGGAAATTTGACTCCTGAGCGTGATTTTTTATCCGAATTCTGAATTTCTGCACCTATTTTCAGTTTCAAATTACGACTTTTTATACCGAAAATATGCCAATTACTGAAAACGGCGATGGGTCATATTTTGCCCCCCCCCCCCCCTGCAGTTTTCAAAATGTCTGAAATGTCGGAAATTTGACTCCTGAGCGTGATTTTTGAGCCGAATTCTGACTCTCTGCACCTATTTTTAGTTTCAAATTACGACTTTTTATTCCGAAAATATGCCAATTACTGAAAACGGCGATGGGTCATATTTTGCCCAAACCCCCCTGCAGTTTTCAAAATGTCTGAAATGTCGGAAATTTGACTCCTGAGCGTGATTTTTGAGCCGAATTCTGACTCTCTGCATCAATTTTCAGTTTCAAATTACGACGTTTCATACCGAAAAGATGCCAATTATTGTAAACGGCTATGGGTCATATTTTGCCCAAATCCCCCTGCAGTTTTCAAAATGTCTGAAATGTCTGAAATTTGACTCCTGAGCGTGATTTCTTGTCCGAATTCTGACTCTCTTCACCTATTTTCAGTTTCAAATTACGACTTTTTATACCGAAAATATGCCAATTACTGAAAACGGCGATGGGTCATATTTTGCCCAAACCCCCCTGCAGTTTTCAAAATGTCTGAAATGTCGGAAATTTGACTCCTGAGCGTGATTTTTGAGCCGAATTCTGACTCTCTGCATCAATTTTCAGTTTCCAATTACGACGTTCCATACCGACAATATGCCTATTACTGTAAACAGCGATGGGTCATATTTTGCCCAAACCCCACGGCAGTTTTCAAAATGTCTGAAATGTTGGAAATTTTACTCCTGAGCGTGATTTTTGAGCCGAATTCTGACTCTCTGCACCTATTTTCAGTTTCAAATTACGACTTTTTATACCGAAAATATGCCAATTACTGAAAACGGCGATGGGTCATATTTTGCCCAAACCCCCCTGCAGTTTTCAAAATGTCTGAAATGTCGGAAATTTGACTCCTGAGCGTGATTTTTGAGCCGAATTCTGACTCTCTGCATCAATTTTCAGTTTCAAATTACGACGTTTCATACCGAAAAGATGCCAATTACTGTAAACGGCTATATGGGTCATATTTTGCCCAAACCCCCCTGCAGTTTTCAAAATGTCTGAAATGTCGGAAATTTGACTCCTGAGCGTGATTTTTTGTCCGAATTCTGACTCTCTTCACCTATTTTCAGTTTCAAATTACGACTTTTTATACCGAAAATATGCCAATTACTGAAAACGGCGATGGGTCATATTTTGCCCAAACCCCCCTGCAGTTTTCAAAATGTCTGAAGTGTCGGAAATTTGAATCCTGAGCGTGATTTTTGAGCCGAATTCTGACTCTCTGCATCAATTTTCAGTTTCAAATTACGACGTTCTATACCGACAATATGCCAATTACTGTAAACAGCGATGGGTCATATTTTGCCCAAACCCCCCCTGCAGTTTTCAAAATGTCTGAAATGTCGGAAATTTGACTCCTGAGCGTGATATTTGAGCCGAATTCTGACTCTCTGCACCTATTTTCAGTTTCTAAATACGACGTTTCATACCGAAAATATGCCAATTACTGTAAATGGCGATGGGTCATATTTTGACCAAACCCCCCTGCAGTTTTCAAAATGTCTGAAATGTCGGAAATTTGACTCCTGAGCGTGATTTTTTATCCGAATTCTGACTCTCTGCACCTATTTTCAGTTTCAAATTACGACTTTTTATACCGAAAATATGCCAATTACTGAAAACGGCGATGGGTCATATTTTGCCCAAACACCCCTGCAGTTTTGAAAATGTCTGAAATGTCGGAAATTTGACTCTTGGGCGTGATTTTTGAGCCGAATACTGACTCTCTGCATTTATTTTCAGTTTCAAATTACGACGTTTCATACCGAAAATATGCCAGTTACTGAAAACAGCGATGGGTCATATTTTGCCCAAACCCCCCTGCAGTTTTTAAAATGTCTGAAATGTCGGAAATTTGACTCCTGAGCGTGATTTTTTATCCGAATTATGACTTTCTGCACCTATTTTCAGTTTCAAATTACGACTTTTTAAACCGAAAATATGCCAATTACTGAAAACGGCGATGGGTCATATTTTGCCCCCCCCCCCTGCAGTTTTCAAAATGTCTGAAATGTCGGAAATTTGACTCCTGAGCGTGATTTTTGAGCCGAATTCTGACTCTCTGCACCTATTTTTAGTTTCAAATTACGACGTTTAATACCGAAAATATGCCAATTACTGAAAACGGCGATGGTTCATATTTTGCCCAAACCCCCCTGCAGTTTTTAAAATGTCTGAAATGTCTGAAATTTGGCTCCTGAGCGTGATTTTTGAGCCGAATTCTGACTATCTGCACCTATTTTCAGTTTCAAATTACGACGTTTCATACCGAAAATATGCACATTACTGAAAACGGCGATGGGTCATATTTTGCCCAAACCCCCCC
Organism: Procambarus clarkii; assembly: GCF_040958095.1. Classification (NCBI taxonomy): domain Eukaryota; kingdom Metazoa; phylum Arthropoda; class Malacostraca; order Decapoda; family Cambaridae; genus Procambarus; species Procambarus clarkii. Next base: position 159,915 of record NW_027189228.1, on the reverse strand, counting down.
TGCAGTTTTTAAAATGTCTGAAATGTCGGAAATTTGACTCCTGTGCGTGATTTTTGAGCCGAATTCTGACTCTCTGCACCTATTTTTAGTTTCAAAATACGACGTTTCATACCGAAAATATACCAATTACTGTAAACGGCGATGGGTCATATTTTGCCCAAACCCCCCTGCAGTTTTCAAAATGTCTGAAATGTCGAAAATTTGACTCCTGAGCGTGATTTTGTATCTGAATTCTGACTCTCTACACCTGTTTTCAGTTTCAAATTACGAATTTTTATAATGAAAATATGCCAATTACTGAAAACAGCGATTTGTCATATTTTGCCCAAACCCCCCTGCAGTTTCCAAAATGTCTGAAATGTCGGAAATTTGACTCCTGAGCGTGATTTTTGAGCCGAATTCTGACTCTCTGCACCTATTTTTAGTTTCAAATTACGACGTTTCATACCGAAAATATGCCAATTACTGAAAACGGCGATGGGTCATATTTTGCCCAAACCCCCCTGCAGTTTTAAAAATGTCTGAAATGTCGAAAGTTTGACTCCTGAGCGTGATTTTTGAGCCGAATTCTGACTCTCTGCACCTACTTTCAGTTTCAAATTACGACGTTTCATACCGAAAATATGCCAATTACTGTAAACGGCGATGGGTCATATTTTGCCCAAACCCCCCTGCAGTTTTCAAAATGTCTGAAGTGTCGGAAATTTGACTCCTGAGCGTGATTTTTTATCCGAATTCTGACTCTCTGCACCTACTTTCAGTTTCAAATTACGACGTTTCATACCGAAAATATGCCAATTACTGTAAACGGCGATGGGTCATATTTTGCCCAAACCCCCCTGCAGTTTTCAAAATGTCTGAAGTGTCGGAAATTTGACTCCTGAGCGTGATTTTTTATCCGAATTCTGAATTTCTGCACCTATTTTCAGTTTCAAATTACGACTTTTTATACCGAAAATATGCCAATTACGGAAAACGGCGATGGGTCATATTTTGCCCAAACCCCCCTGCAGTTTTCAAAATGTCTGAAATGTCGGAAATTTGACTCCTGAGCGTGATTTTTGAGCCGAATTCTGACTCTCTGCATCAATTTTCAGTTTCAAATTACGACGTTTCATACCGAAAAGATGCCAATTATTGTAAACGGCTATGGGTCATATTTTGCTCAAATCCCCCTGCAGTTTTCAAAATGTCTGAAATGTCTGAAATTTGACTCCTGAGCGTGATTTTTTGTCCGAATTCTGACTCTCTTCACCTATTTTCAGTTTCAAATTACGACTTTTTATACCGAAAATATGCCAATTACTGAAAACGGCGATGGGTCATATTTTGCCCAAACCCCCCTGCAGTTTTTAAAATGTCTGAAATGTCGGAAATTTGACTCCTGTGCGTGATTTTTGAGCCGAATTCTGACTCTCTGCACCTATTTTTAGTTTCAAAATACGACGTTTCATACTGAAAATATGCCAATTACTGAAAACGGCGATGGGTCATATTTTGCCCAAACCCCCCTGCAGTTTTTAAAATGTCTGAAATGTCGGAAATTTGACTCCTGAGCGTGATTTTTGAGCTGAATTCTGACTCTCTGCACCTATTTTCAGTTTCAAATTACGACTTTTTATACCGAAAATATGCCAATTACTGAAAACGGCGATGGGTCATATTTTGCCCAAACCCCCCTGCAGTTTTCAAAATGTCTGAAATGTTGGAAATTTGACTCCTGAGCGTGATTTTTGAGCCGAATTCTGACTCTCTGCATCAATTTTCAGTTTCAAATTACGACGTTTCATACCGAAAAGATGCCAATTACTGTAAACGGCGATGGGTCATATTTTGCCCAAATCCCCCTGCAGTTTTCAAAATGTCTGAAATGTCTGAAATTTGACTCCTGAGCGTGATTTTTTGTCCGAATTCTGACTCTCTTCACCTATTTTCAGTTTCAAATTACGACTTTTTATACCGAAAATATGCCAATTACTGAAAACGGCGATGGGTCATATTTTGCCCAAACCCCCCTGCAGTTTTCAAAATGTCTGAAATGTCGGAAATTTGACTCCTGAGCGTGATTTTTGAGCCGAATTCTGACTCTCTGCATCAATTTTCAGTTTCAAATTACGACGTTCTATACCGACAATATGCCAATTACTGTAAACAGCGATGGGTCATATTTTGCCCAAACCCCCCTGCAGTTTTCAAAATGTCTGAAATGTCGGAAATTTGACTCCTGAGCGTGATATTTGAGCCGAATTCTGACTCTCTGCACCTATTTTCAGTTTCTAAATACGACGTTTCATACCGAAAATATGCCAATTACTGTAAACGGCGATGGGTCATATTTTGACCAAACCCCCCTGCAGTTTTCAAAATGTCTGAAATGTCGGAAATTTGACTCCTGAGCGTGATTTTTTATCCGAATTCTGACTCTCTGCACCTATTTTCAGTTTCAAATTACGAATTTTTATACCGAAAATATGCCAATTACTGAAAACGGCGATGGGTCATATTTTGCCCAAACACCCCTGCAGTTTTGAAAATGTCTGAAATGTCGGAAATTTGACTCTTCAGCGTGATTTTTGAGCCGAATACTGACTCTCTGCATTTATTTTCAGTTTCAAATTACGACGTTTCATACCGAAAATATGCCAGTTACTGAAAACAGCGATGGGTCATATTTTGCCCAAACCCCCCTGCAGTTTTTAAAATGTCTGAAATGTCGGAAATTTGACTCCTGAGCGTGATTCTTGAGCCGAATTCTGACTCTCTGCACCTATTTTCAGTTTCAAATTACGATGTTTCATACCGAAAATAAACCAATTACTGTAAACGGCAATGGGTCATAATTTGCCCAAACCCCCCTGCAATTTTCAAAATGTCTGAAATGTCGGAAATTTGACTCCTGAACGTGATTTTTGACCCGAATTCTGACTCTCTGCTCCTATTTTTAGTTTCAAATTACGACGTTTCATACCGAAAATATGCCAATTACTGAAAACGGCTTTGGTTCATATTTTGCCCAAACCCCCCTGCAGTTTTTAAAATGTCTGAAATGTCCGAAATTTGGCTCCTGAGCGTGATTTTTTAGCCGAATTCTGACTCTCTGCACCTATTTTCAGTTTCAAATTACAACGTTTCATTCCGAAAATATGCACATTACTGAAAACGGCGATGGGTCATATTTTGCCCAAACCCCCCTGCAGTATTTAAAATGTCTGAAATGTCGGAAATTTGACTCCTGTGCGTGATTTTTGAGCCGAATTCTGACTCTCTGCACCTATTTTTAGTTTCAAAATACGACGTTTCATACCGAAAATATGCCAATTACTGTAAACGGCGCTGGGTCATATTTTGCCCAAACCCCCCTCCAGTTTTCAAAATGTCTGAAATGTCGGAAATTTGACTCCTGAGCGTGATTTTTTATCCGAATTCTGTCTCTCTGCACCTATTTTCAGTTTCAAATTACGACGTTTCATACCGAAAATATGCACATTACTGAAAACGGCGATGGGTCATATTTTGCCCAAACCCCCCTGCAGTTTTTAAAATGTCTGAAATGTCGGAAATTTGACTCCTGTGCGTGATTTTTGAGCCGAATTCTGACTCTCTGCACCTATTTTTAGTTTCAAAATACGACGTTTCATACCGAAAATATGCCAATTACTGAAAACGGCGATGGGTCATATTTTGCCCAAACCCCCCTGCAGTTTTTAAAATGTCTGAAATGTCGGAAATTTGACTCCTGAGCGTGATTTTTGAGCCGAATTCTGACTCTCTGCACCTATTTTCAGTTTCAAATTACGACTTTTTATACCGAAAATATGCCAATTACTGAAAACGGCGATGGGTCATATTTTGCCCAAACCCCCCTGCAGTTTTCAAAATGTCTGAAATGTTGGAAATTTGACTCCTGAGCGTGATTTTTGAGCCGAATTCTGACTCTCTGCATCAATTTTCAGTTTCAAATTACGACGTTTCATACCGAAAAGATGCCAATTACTGTAAACGGCTATGGGTCATATTTTGCCCAAATCCCCCTGCAGTTTTCAAAATGTCTGAAATGTCTGAAATTTGACTCCTGAGCGTGATTTTTTGTCCGAATTCTGACTCTCTTCACCTATTTTCAGTTTCAAATTACGACTTTTTATACCGAAAATATGCCAATTACTGAAAACGGCGATGGGTCATATTTTGCCCAAACCCCCCTGCAGTTTTCAAAATGTCTGAAATGTCGGAAATTTGACTCCTGAGCGTGATTTTTGAGCCGAATTCTGACTCTCTGCATCAATTTTCAGTTTCCAATTACGACGTTCCATACCGACAATATGCCAATTACTGTAAACAGCGATGGGTCATATTTTGCCCAAACCCCACTGCAGTTTTCAAAATGTCTGAAATGTTGGAAATTTTACTCCTGAGCGTGATTTTTGAGCCGAATTCTGACTCTCTGCACCTATTTTCAGTTTCAAATTACGCCTTTTTATACCGAAAATATGCCAATTACTGAAAACGGCGATGGGTCATATTTTGCCCAAACCCCCCTGCAGTTTTCATAATGTCTGAAATGTCGGAAATTTGACTCCTGAGCGTGATTTTTGAGCCGAATTCTGACTCTCTGCATCAATTTTCAGTTTCAATATACGACGTTTCATACCGAAAAGATGCCAATTACTGTAAACGGCTATGGGTCATATTTTGCCCAAACCCCCCTGCAGTTTTCAAAATGTCTGAAATGTCTGAAATTTTACTCCTGAGCGTGATTTTTTGTCCGAATTCTGACTCTCTTCACCTATTTTCAGTTTCAAATTACGAATTTTTATACCGAAAATATGCCAATTACTGAAAACGTCGATGGGTCATATTTTGCCCAAACCCCCCTGCAGTTTTCAAAATGTCTGAAGTGTCGGAAATTTTAATCCTGAGCGTGATTTATGAGCCGAATTCTGACTCTCTGCATCAATTTTCAGTTTCAAATTACGACGTTCCATACCGACAATATGCCAATTACTGTAAACAGCGATGGGTCATATTTTGCCCAAACCCCCCTGCAGTTTTCAAAATGTCTGAAATGTCGGAAATTTGACTCCTGAGCGTGATATTTAAGCCGAATTCTGACTCTCTGCACCTATTTTCAGTTTCAAATTACGACTTTTTATACCGAAAATATGCCAATTACTGAAAACGGCGATGGGTCATATTTTGCCCAAACACCCCTGCAGTTTTGAAAATGTCTGAAATGTCGGAAATTTGACTCTTGAGCGTGATTCTTGAGCCGAATACTGACTCTCTGCATTTATTTTCAGTTTCAAATTACGACGTTTCATACCAAAAATATGCCAGTTACTGAAAACAGCGATGGGTCATATTTTGCCCAAACCCCCCTGCAGTTTTTAAAATGTCTGAAATGTCGGAAATTTGACTCCTGAGCGTGATTCTTGAGCCGAATTCTGACTCTCTGCACCTATTTTTAGTTTCAAATTACGACGTTTCATACCGAAAATATGCCAATTACTGAAAACGGCGATGGTTCATATTTTGCCCAAGCCCCCCTGCAGTTTTCAAAATGTCTGAAATGTCGGAAATTTGACTCCTGAGCGTGATTTTTGAGCCGAATTCTGACTCTCTGCATCAATTTTCAGTTTCAAATTACGACGTTTCGTACCGAAAAGATGCCAATTACTGTAAACGGCTATGGGTCATATTTTGCCCCCCCCCCCCTGCAGTTTTCAAAATGTCTGAAATGTCGGAAATTTGACTCCTGAGCGTCATTTTTTAGCCGAATTCTGACTCTCTGCACCTATTTTTAGTTTCAAATTACGACGTTTAATACCGAAAATATGCCAATTACTGAAAACGGCAATGGTTCATATTTTCCCCAAACCCCCCTGCAGTTTTTAAAATGTCTGAAATGTCGGAAATTTGGCTCCTGAGCGTGATTTTTGAGCCGAATTCTGACTCTCTGCACCTATTTTCAGTTTCAAATTACGACGTTTCATACCGAAAATATGCACATTACTGAAAACGGCGATGGGTCATATTTTGCCCAAACCCCCCTTCAGTTTTTAAAATGTCTGAAATGTCGGAAATTTGACTCCTGAGCGTGATTTTTGAGCCGAATTCTGACTCTCTGCATCAATTTTCAGTTTCAAATTACGACGTTCTATACCGACAATATGCCAATTACTGTAAACAGCGATGGGTCATATTTTGCCCAAACCCCCCTGCAGTTTTCAAAATGTCTGAAATGTCGGAAATTTGACTCCTGAGCGTGATATTTGAGCCGAATTCTGACTCTCTGCACCTATTTTCAGTTTCTAAATACGACGTTTCATACCGAAAATATGCCAATTACTGTAAACGGCGATGGGTCATATTTTGACCAAACCCCCCTGCAGTTTTCAAAATGTCTGAAATGTCGGAAATTTGACTCCTGAGCGTGATTTTTTATCCGAATTCTGACTCTCTGCACCTATTTTCAGTTTCAAATTACGAATTTTTATACCGAAAATATGCCAATTACTGAAAACGGCGATGGGTCATATTTTGCCCAAACACCCCTGCAGTTTTGAAAATGTCTGAAATGTCGGAAATTTGACTCTTCAGCGTGATTTTTGAGCCGAATACTGACTCTCTGCATTTATTTTCAGTTTCAAATTACGACGTTTCATACCGAAAATATGCCAGTTACTGAAAACAGCGATGGGTCATATTTTGCCCAAACCCCCCTGCAGTTTTTAAAATGTCTGATATGTCGGAAATTTGACTCCTGAGCGTGATTCTTGAGCCGAATTCTGACTCTCTGCACCTATTTTCAGTTTCAAATTACGATGTTTCATACCGAAAATAAACCAATTACTGTAAACGGCAATGGGTCATAATTTGCCCAAACCCCCCTGCAATTTTCAAAATGTCTGAAATGTCGGAAATTTGACTCCTGAACGTGATTTTTGACCCGAATTCTGACTCTCTGCTCCTATTTTTAGTTTCAAATTACGACGTTTCATACCGAAAATATGCCAATTACTGAAAACGGCTTTGGTTCATATTTTGCCCAAACCCCCCTGCAGTTTTTAAAATGTCTGAAATGTCCGAAATTTGGCTCCTGAGCGTGATTTTTGAGCCGAATTCTGACTCTCTGCACCTATTTTCAGTTTCAAATTACAACGTTTCTTTCCGAAAATATGCACATTACTGAAAACGGCGATGGGTCATATTTTGCCCAAACCCCCCTGCAGTTTTTAAAATGTCTGAAATGTCGGAAATTTGACTCCTGTGCGTGATTTTTGAGCCGAATTCTGACTCTCTGCACCTATTTTTAGTTTCAAAATACGACGTTTCATACCGAAAATATGCCAATTACTGTAAACGGCGCTGGGTCATATTTTGCCCAAACCCCCCTCCAGTTTTCAAAATGTCTGAAATGTCGGAAATTTGACTCCTGAGCGTGATTTTTTATCCGAATTCTGTCTCTCTGCACCTATTTTCAGTTTCAAATTACGACGTTTCATACCGAAAATATGCCAATTACTGAAAACGGCGATGGGTCATATTTTGCCCAAACCCCCCTGCAGTTTTTAAAATGTCTGAAATGTCGGAAATTTGACTCCTGAGCGTGATTTTTGAGCCGAATTCTGACTCTCTGCACCTATTTTCAGTTTCAAATTACGACTTTTTATACCGAAAATATGCCAATTACTGAAAACGGCGATGGGTCATATTTTGCCCAAACCCCCCTGCAGTTTTCAAAATGTCTGAAATGTTGGAAATTTGACTCCTGAGCGTGATTTTTGAGCCGAATTCTGACTCTCTGCATCAATTTTCAGTTTCAAATTACGACGTTTCATACCGAAAAGATGCCAATTACAGTAAACGGCTATGGGTCATATTTTGCCCAAATCCCCCTGCAGTTTTCAAAATGTCTGAAATGTCTGAAATTTGACTCCTGAGCGTGATTTTTTGTCCGAATTCTGACTCTCTTCACCTATTTTCAGTTTCAAATTACGACTTTTTATACCGAAAATATGCCAATTACTGAAAACGGCGATGGGTCATATTTTGCCCAAACCCCCCTGCAGTTTTCAAAATGTCTGAAATGTCGGAAATTTGACTCCTGAGCGTGATTTTTGAGCCGAATTCTGACTCTCTGCATCAATTTTCAGTTTCCAATTACGACGTTCCATACCGACAATATGCCAATTACTGTAAACAGCGATGGGTCATATTTTGCCCAAACCCCACTGCAGTTTTCAAAATGTCTGAAATGTTGGAAATTTTACTCCTGAGCGTGATTTTTGAGCCGAATTCTGACTCTCTGCACCTATTTTCAGTTTCAAATTACGCCTTTTTATACCGAAAATATGCCAATTACTGAAAACGGCGATGGGTCATATTTTGCCCAAACCCCCCTGCAGTTTTCAAAATGTCTGAAATGTCGGAAATTTGACTCCTGAGCGTGATTTTTGAGCCGAATTCTGACTCTCTGCATCAATTTTCAGTTTCAAATTACGACGTTTCATACCGAAAAGATGCCAATTACTGTAAACGGCTATGGGTCATATTTTGCCCAAACCCCCCTGCAGTTTTCAAAATGTCTGAAATGTCTGAAATTTTACTCCTGAGCGTGATTTTTTGTCCGAATTCTGACTCTCTTCACCTATTTTCAGTTTCAAATTACGACTTTTTATACCGAAAATATGCCAATTACTGAAAACGTCGATGGGTCATATTTTGCCCAAACCCCCCTGCAGTTTTCAAAATGTCTGAAGTGTCGGAAATTTTAATCCTGAGCGTGATTTTTGAGCCGAATTCTGACTCTCTGCATCAATTTTCAGTTTCAAATTACGACGTTCCATACCGACAATATGCCAATTACTGTAAACAGCGATGGGTCATATTTTGCCCAAACCCCCCTGCAGTTTTCAAAATGTCTGAAATGTCGGAAATTTGACTCCTGAGCGTGATATTTAAGCCGAATTCTGACTCTCTGCACCTATTTTCAGTTTCAAATTACGACTTTTTATACCGAAAATATGCCAATTACTGAAAACGGCGATGGGTCATATTTTGCCCAAACACCCCTGCAGTTTTGAAAATGTCTGAAATGTCGGAAATTTGACTCTTGAGCGTGATTCTTGAGCCGAATACTGACTCTCTGCATTTATTTTCAGTTTCAAATTACGACGTTTCATACCAAAAATATGCCAGTTACTGAAAACAGCGATGGGTCATATTTTGCCCAAACCCCCCTGCAGTTTTTAAAATGTCTGAAATGTCGGAAATGTGACTCCTGAGCGTGATTCTTGAGCCGAATTCTGACTCTCTGCACCTATTTTTAGTTTCAAATTACGACGTTTCATACCGAAAATATGCCAATTACTGAAAACGGCGATGGTTCATATTTTGCCCAAACCCCCCTGCAGTTTTCAAAATGTCTGAAATGTCGGAAATTTGACTCCTGAGCGTGATTTTTGAGCCGAATTCTGACTCTCTGCATCAATTTTCTTCAGTTTCAAATTACGACGTTTCATACCGAAAAGATGCCAATTACTGTAAACGGCTATGGGTCATATTTTGCCCCCCCCCCTGCAGTTTTCAAAATGTCTGAAATGTCGGAAATTTGACTCCTGAGCGTGATTTTTTAGCCGAATTCTGACTCTCTGCACCTATTTTTAGTTTCAAATTACGACGTTTAATACCGAAAATATGCCAATTACTGAAAACGGCAATGGTTCATATTTTCCCCAAACCCCCCTGCAGTTTTTAAAATGTCTGAAATGTCGGAAATTTGGCTCCTGAGCGTGATTTTTGAGCCGAATTCTGACTCTCTGCACCTATTTTCAGTTTCAAATTACGACGTTTCATACCGAAAATATGCACATTACTGAAAACGGCGATGGGTCATATTTTGCCCAAACCCCCCTTCAGTTTTTAAAATGTCTGAAATGTCGGAAATTTGACTCCTGAGCGTGATTTTTGAGCCGAATTCTGACTCTCTGCATCAATTTTCAGTTTCAAATTACGACGTTCTATACCGACAATATGCCAATTACTGTAAACAGCGATGGGTCATATTTTGCCCAAACCCCCCTGCAGTTTTCAAAATGTCTGAAATGTCGGAAATTTGACTCCTGAGCGTGATATTTGAGCCGAATTCTGACTCTCTGCACCTATTTTCAGTTTCTAAATACGACGTTTCATACCGAAAATATGCCAATTACTGTAAACGGCGATGGGTCATATTTTGACCAAACCCCCCTGCAGTTTTCAAAATGTCTGAAATGTCGGAAATTTGACTCCTGAGCGTGATTTTTTATCCGAATTGTGACTCTCTGCACCTATTTTCAGTTTCAAATTACGAATTTTTATACCGAAAATATGCCAATTACTGAAAACGGCGATGGGTCATATTTTGCCCAAACACCCCTGCAGTTTTGAAAATGTCTGAAATGTCGGAAATTTGACTCTTCAGCGTGATTTTTGAGCCGAATACTGACTCTCTGCATTTATTTTCAGTTTCAAATTACGACGTTTCATACCGAAAATATGCCAGTTACTGAAAACAGCGATGGGTCATATTTTGCCCAAACCCCCCTGCAGTTTTTAAAATATCTGAAATGTCGGAAATTTGACTCCTGAGCGTGATTCTTGAGCCGAATTCTGACTCTCTGCACCTATTTTCAGTTTCAAATTACGATGTTTCATACCGAAAATAAACCAATTACTGTAAACGGCAATGGGTCATAATTTGCCCAAACCCCCCTGCAATTTTCAAAATGTCTGAAATGTCGGAAATTTGACTCCTGAACGTGATTTTTGACCCGAATTCTGACTCTCTGCTCCTATTTTTAGTTTCAAATTACGACGTTTCATACCGAAAATATGCCAATTACTGAAAACGGCTTTGGTTCATATTTTGCCCAAACCCCCCTGCAGTTTTTAAAATGTCTGAAATGTCCGAAATTTGGCTCCTGAGCGTGATTTTTGAGCCGAATTCTGACTCTCTGCACCTATTTTCAGTTTCAAATTACAACGTTTCATTCCGAAAATATGCACATTACTGAAAACGGCGATGGGTCATATTTTGCCCAAACCCCCCTGCAGTTTTTAAAATGTCTGAAATGTCGGAAATTTGACTCCTGTGCGTGATTTTTGAGCCGAATTCTGACTCTCTGCACCTATTTTTAGTTTCAAAATACGACGTTTCATACCGAAAATATGCCAATTACTGTAAACGGCGCTGGGTCATATTTTGCCCAAACCCCCCTCCAGTTTTCAAAATGTCTGAAATGTCGGAAATTTGACTCCTGAGCGTGATTTTTTATCCGAATTCTGTCTCTCTGCACCTATTTTCAGTTTCAAATTACGACGTTTCATACCGAAAATATGCACATTACTGAAAACGGCGATGGGTCATATTTTGCCCAAACCCCCCTGCAGTTTTTAAAATGTCTGAAATGTCGGAAATTTGACTCCTGTGCGTGATTTTTGAGCCGAATTCTGACTCTCTGCACCTATTTTTAGTTTCAAAATACGACGTTTCATACCGAAAATATGCCAATTACTGAAAACGGCGATGGGTCATATTTTGCCCAAACCCCCCTGCAGTTTTTAAAATGTCTGAAATGTCGGAAATTTGACTCCTGAGCGTGATTTTTGAGCCGAATTCTGACTCTCTGCACCTATTTTCAGTTTCAAATTACGACTTTTTATACCGAAAATATGCCAATTACTGAAAACGGCGATGGGTCATATTTTGCCCAAACCCCCCTGCAGTTTTCAAAATGTCTGAAATGTTGGAAATTTGACTCCTGAGCGTGATTTTTGAGCCGAATTCTGACTCTCTGCATCAATTTTCAGTTTCAAATTACGACGTTCTATACCGACAATATGCCAATTACTGTAAACAGCGATGGGTCATATTTTGCCCAAACCCCCCTGCAGTTTTCAAAATGTCTGAAATGTCGGAAATTTGACTCCTGAGCGTGATATTTGAGCCGAATTCTGACTCTCTGCACCTATTTTCAGTTTCTAAATACGACGTTTCATACCGAAAATATGCCAATTACTGTAAACGGCGATGGGTCATATTTTGACCAAACCCCCCTGCAGTTTTCAAAATGTCTGAAATGTCGGAAATTTGACTCCTGAGCGTGATTTTTTATCCGAATTCTGACTCTCTGCACCTATTTTCAGTTTCAAATTACGAATTTTTATACCGAAAATATGCCAATTACTGAAAACGGCGATGGGTCATATTTTGCCCAAACACCCCTGCAGTTTTGAAAATGTCTGAAATGTCGGAAATTTGACTCTTCAGCGTGATTTTTGAGCCGAATACTGACTCTCTGCATTTATTTTCAGTTTCAAATTACGACGTTTCATACCGAAAATATGCCAGTTACTGAAAACAGCGATGGGTCATATTTTGCCCAAACCCCCCTGCAGTTTTTTAAATGTCTGAAATGTCGGAAATTTGACTCCTGAGCGTGATTCTTGAGCCGAATTCTGACTCTCTGCACCTATTTTCAGTTTCAAATTACGATGTTTCATACCGAAAATAAACCAATTACTGTAAACGGCAATGGGTCATAATTTGCCCAAACCCCCCTGCAATTTTCAAAATGTCTGAAATGTCGGAAATTTGACTCCTGAACGTGATTTTTGACCCGAATTCTGACTCTCTGCTCCTATTTTTAGTTTCAAATTACGACGTTTCATACCGAAAATATGCCAATTACTGAAAACGGCTTTGGTTCATATTTTGCCCAAACCCCCCTGCAGTTTTTAAAATGTCTGAAATGTCCGAAATTTGGCTCCTGAGCGTGATTTTTGAGCCGAATTCTGACTCTCTGCACCTATTTTCAGTTTCAAATTACAACGTTTCATTCCGAAAATATGCACATTACTGAAAACGGCGATGGGTCATATTTTGCCCAAACCCCCCTGCAGTTTTTAAAATGTCTGAAATGTCGGAAATTTGACTCCTGTGCGTGATTTTTGAGCCGAATTCTGACTCTCTGCACCTATTTTTAGTTTCAAAATACGACGTTTCATACCGAAAATATGCCAATTACTGTAAACGGCGCTGGGTCATATTTTGCCCAAACCCCCCTCCAGTTTTCAAAATGTCTGAAATGTCGGAAATTTGACTCCTGAGCGTGATTTTTTATCCGAATTCTGTCTCTCTGCACCTATTTTCAGTTTCAAATTACGACGTTTCATACCGAAAATATGCACATTACTGAAAACGGCGATGGGTCATATTTTGCCCAAACCCCCCTGCAGTTTTTAAAATGTCTGAAATGTCGGAAATTTGACTCCTGTGCGTGATTTTTGAGCCGAATTCTGACTCTCTGCACCTATTTTTAGTTTCAAAATACGACGTTTCATACCGAAAATATGCCAATTACTGAAAACGGCGATGGGTCATATTTTGCCCAAACCCCCCTGCAGTTTTTAAAATGTCTGAAATGTCGGAAATTTGACTCCTGAGCGTGATTTTTGAGCCGAATTCTGACTCTCTGCACCTATTTTCAGTTTCAAATTACGACTTTTTATACCGAAAATATGCCAATTACTGAAAACGGCGATGGGTCATATTTTGCCCAAACCCCCCTGCAGTTTTCAAAATGTCTTAAATGTTGGAAATTTGACTCCTGAGCGTGATTTTTGAGCCGAATTCTGACTCTCTGCATCAATTTTCAGTTTCAAATTACGACGTTCTATACCGACAATATGCCAATTACTGTAAACAGCGATGGGTCATATTTTGCCCAAACCCCCCTGCAGTTTTCAAAATGTCTGAAATGTCGGAAATTTGACTCCTGAGCGTGATATTTGAGCCGAATTCTGACTCTCTGCACCTATTTTCAGTTTCTAAATACGACGTTTCATACCGAAAATATGCCAATTACTGTAAACGGCGATGGGTCATATTTTGACCAAACCCCCCTGCAGTTTTCAAAATGTCTGAAATGTCGGAAATTTGACTCCTGAGCGTGATTTTTTATCCGAATTCTGACTCTCTGCACCTATTTTCAGTTTCAAATTACGAATTTTTATACCGAAAATATGCCAATTACTGAAAACGGCGATGGGTCATATTTTGCCCAAACACCCCTGCAGTTTTGAAAATGTCTGAAATGTCGGAAATTTGACTCTTCAGCGTGATTTTTGAGCCGAATACTGACTCTCTGCATTTATTTTCAGTTTCAAATTACGACGTTTCATACCGAAAATATGCCAGTTACTGAAAACAGCGATGGGTCATATTTTGCCCAAACCCCCCTGCAGTTTTTAAAATGTCTGAAATGTCGGAAATTTGACTCCTGAGCGTGATTCTTGAGCCGAATTCTGACTCTCTGCACCTATTTTCAGTTTCAAATTACGATGTTTCATACCGAAAATAAACCAATTACTGTAAACGGCAATGGGTCATAATTTGCCCAAACCCCCCTGCAATTTTCAAAATGTCTGAAATGTCGGAAATTTGACTCCTGAACGTGATTTTTGACCCGAATTCTGACTCTCTGCTCCTATTTTTAGTTTCAAATTACGACGTTTCATACCGAAAATATGCCAATTACTGAAAACGGCTTTGGTTCATATTTTGCCCAAACCCCCCTGCAGTTTTTAAAATGTCTGAAATGTCCGAAATTTGGCTCCTGAGCGTGATTTTTGAGCCGAATTCTGACTCTCTGCACCTATTTTCAGTTTCAAATTACAACGTTTCATTCCGAAAATATGCACATTACTGAAAACGGCGATAGGTCATATTTTGCCCAAACCCCCCTGCAGTTTTTAAAATGTCTGAAATGTCGGAAATTTGACTCCTGTGCGTGATTTTTGAGCCGAATTCTGACTCTCTGCACCTATTTTTAGTTTCAAAATACGACGTTTCATACCGAAAATATGCCAATTACTGTAAACGGCGCTGGGTCATATTTTGCCCAAACCCCCCTCCAGTTTTCAAAATGTCTGAAATGTCGGAAATTTGACTCCTGAGCGTGATTTTTTATCCGAATTCTGTCTCTCTGCACCTATTTTCAGTTTCAAATTACGACGTTTCATACCGAAAATATGCACATTACTGAAAACGGCGATGGGTCATATTTTGCCCAAACCCCCCTGCAGTTTTTAAAATGTCTGAAATGTCGGAAATTTGACTCCTGTGCGTGATTTTTGAGCCGAATTCTGACTCTCTGCACCTATTTTTAGTTTCAAAATACGACGTTTCATACCGAAAATATGCCAATTACTGAAAACGGCGATGGGTCATATTTTGCCCAAACCCCCCTGCAGTTTTTAAAATGTCTGAAATGTCGGAAATTTGACTCCTGAGCGTGATTTTTGAGCCGAATTCTGACTCTCTGCACCTATTTTCAGTTTCAAATTACGACTTTTTATACCGAAAATATGCCAATTACTGAAAACGGCGATGGGTCATATTTTGCCCAAACCCCCCTGCAGTTTTCAAAATGTCTGAAATGTTGGAAATTTGACTCCTGAGCGTGATTTTTGAGCCGAATTCTGACTCTCTGCATCAATTTTCAGTTTCAAATTACGACGTTTCATACCGAAAAGATGCCAATTACTGTAAACGGCTATGGGTCATATTTTGCCCAAATCCCCCTGCAGTTTTCAAAATGTCTGAAATGTCTGAAATTTGACTCCTGAGCGTGATTTTTTGTCCGAATTCTGACTCTCTTCACCTATTTTCAGTTTCAAATTACGACTTTTTATACCGAAAATATGCCAATTACTGAAAACGGCGATGGGTCATATTTTGCCCAAACCCCCCTGCAGTTTTCAAAATGTCTGAAATGTCGGAAATTTGACTCCTGAGCGTGATTTTTGAGCCGAATTCTGACTCTCTGCATCAATTTTCAGTTTCCAATTACGACGTTCCATACCGACAATATGCCAATTACTGTAAACAGCGATGGGTCATATTTTGCCCAAACCCCACTGCAGTTTTCAAAATGTCTGAAATGTTGGAAATTTTACTCCTGAGCGTGATTTTTGAGCCGAATTCTGACTCTCTGCACCTATTTTCAGTTTCAAATTACGACTTTTTATACCGAAAATATGCCAATTACTGAAAACGGCGATGGGTCATATTTTGCCCAAACCCCCCTGCAGTTTTCAAAATGTCTGAAATGTCGGAAATTTGACTCCTGAGCGTGATTTTTGAGCCGAATTCTGACTCTCTGCATCAATTTTCAGTTTCAAATTACGACGTTTCATACCGAAAAGATGCCAATTACTGTAAACGGCTATGGGTCATATTTTGCCCAAACCCCCCTGCAGTTTTCAAAATGTCTGAAATGTCTGAAATTTTACTCCTGAGCGTGATTTTTTGTCCGAATTCTGACTCTCTTCACCTATTTTCAGTTTCAAATTACGACTTTTTATACCGAAAATATGCCAATTACTGAAAACGTCGATGGGTCATATTTTGCCCAAACCCCCCTGCAGTTTTCAAAATGTCTGAAGTGTCGGAAATTTTAATCCTGAGCGTGATTTTTGAGCCGAATTCTGACTCTCTGCATCAATTTTCAGTTTCAAATTACGACGTTCCATACCGACAATATGCCAATTACTGTAAACAGCGATGGGTCATATTTTGCCCAAACCCCCCTGCAGTTTTCAAAATGTCTGAAATGTCGGAAATTTGACTCCTGAGCGTGATATTTAAGCCGAATTCTGACTCTCTGCACCTATTTTCAGTTTCAAATTACGACTTTTTATACCGAAAATATGCCAATTACTGAAAACGGCGATGGGTCATATTTTGCCCAAACACCCCTGCAGTTTTGAAAATGTCTGAAATGTCGGAAATTTGACTCTTGAGCGTGATTCTTGAGCCGAATACTGACTCTCTGCATTTATTTTCAGTTTCAAATTACGACGTTTCATACCAAAAATATGCCAGTTACTGAAAACAGCGATGGGTCATATTTTGCCCAAACCCCCCTGCAGTTTTTAAAATGTCTGAAATGTCGGAAATTTGACTCCTGAGCGTGATTCTTGAGCCGAATTCTGACTCTCTGCACCTATTTTTAGTTTCAAATTACGACGTTTCATACCGAAAATATGCCAATTACTGAAAACGGCGATGGTTCATATTTTGCCCAAACCCCCCTGCAGTTTTCAAAATGTCTGAAATGTCGGAAATTTGACTCCTGAGCGTGATTTTTGAGCCGAATTCTGACTCTCTGCATCAATTTTCAGTTTCAAATTACGACGTTTCATACCGAAAAGATGCCAATTACTGTAAACGGCTATGGGTCATATTTTGCCCCCCCCCCCTGCAGTTTTCAAAATGTCTGAAATGTCGGAAATTTGACTCCTGAGCGTGATTTTTTAGCCGAATTCTGACTCTCTGCACCTATTTTTAGTTTCAAATTACGACGTTTAATACCGAAAATATGCCAATTACTGAAAACGGCAATGGTTCATATTTTCCCCAAACCCCCCTGCAGTTTTTAAAATGTCTGAAATGTCGGAAATTTGGCTCCTGAGCGTGATTTTTGAGCCGAATTCTGACTCTCTGCACCTATTTTCAGTTTCAAATTACGACGTTTCATACCGAAAATATGCACATTACTGAAAACAGCGATGGGTCATATTTTGCCCAAACCCCCCTTCAGTTTTTAAAATGTCTGAAATGTCGGAAATTTGACTCCTGTGCGTGATTTTTTAGCCGAATTCTGACTCTCTGCACCTATTTTTAGTTTCAAATTACGACGTTTAATACCGAAAATATGCCAATTACTGAAAACGGCAATGGTTCATATTTTTCCCAAACCCCCCTGCAGTTTTCAAAATGTCTGAAATGTTGGAAATTTTACTCCTGAGCGTGATTTTTGAGCCGAATTCTGACTCTCTGCACCTATTTTCAGTTTCAAATTACGCCTTTTTATACCGAAAATATGCCAATTACTGAAAACGGCGATGGGTCATATTTTGCCCAAACCCCCCTGCAGTTTTCAAAATGTCTGAAATGTCGGAAATTTGACTCCTGAGCGTGATTTTTTGTCCGAATTCTGACTCTCTTCACCTATTTTCAGTTTCAAATTACGACTTTTTATACCGAAAATATGCCAATTACTGAAAACGTCGATGGGTCATATTTTGCCCAAACCCCCCTGCAGTTTTCAAAATGTCTGAAGTGTCGGAAATTTTAATCCTGAGCGTGATTTTTGAGCCGAATTCTGACTCTCTGCATCAATTTTCAGTTTCAAATTACGACGTTCCATACCGACAATATGCCAATTACTGTAAACAGCGATGGGTCATATTTTGCCCAAACCCCCCTGCAGTTTTCAAAATGTCTGAAATGTCGGAAATTTGACTCCTGAGCGTGATATTTGAGCCGAATTCTGACTCTCTGCACCTATTTTCAGTTTCAAATTACGACTTTTTATACCGAAAATATGCCAATTACTGAAAACGGCGATGGGTCATATTTTGCCCAAACACCCCTGCAGTTTTTAAAATGTCTGAAATGTCGGAAATTTGACTCCTGTGCGTGATTTTTTAGCCGAATTCTGACTCTCTGCACCTATTTTTAGTTTCAAAATACGACGTTTCATACCGAAAATATGCCAATTACTGTAAACGGCGATGGGTCATATTTTGCCCAAACCCCCCTGCAGTTTTCAAAATGTCTGAAATGTCGGAAATTTGAATCCTGAGCGTGATTTTTTTATCCGAATTCTGTCTCTCTGCACCTATTTTCAGTTTCAAATTACGACTTTTCATATCGAAAATATGCCAATTACTGAAAACGGCGATTGGTCATATTTTGCCCAAACCCCCCTGCAGTTTTCAAAATGTCTGAAATGTCGAAAATTTGACTCCTGAGCGTGATTTCTTATCTGAATTCTGACTCTCTACACCTGTTTTCAGTTTCAAATTACGACTTTTTATAATGAAAATATGCCAATTACTGAAAACGGCGATTGGTCATATTTTGCCCAAACCCCCCTGCAGTTTTCAAAATGTCTGAAATGTCGGAAATTTGACTCCTAAGCGTGATTTTTGTGCCGAATTTTGACTCTCTGCACCTATTTTCAGTTTCAAATTACGACTTTTTATACCGAAAATATGCCAATTATTGAAAACGGCGATGGGTCATATTTTGCCCAAACCCCTCTGCAGTTTTCAAAATGTCTGAAATGTCGGAAATTTGACTCTTGAGCGTGATTTTTGAGCCGAATTCTGACTCTCTGCACCTATTTTCAGTTTCAAATTACGACGTTTCATACCAAAAATATGCCAATTACTGAAAACGGCGATGGGTCATATTTTGCCCAAACCCCCCTGCAGTTTTTAAAATGTCTGAAATGTCGGAAATTTGACTCCTTAGCGTGATTCTTGAGCCGAATTCTGACTCTCTGCACCTATTTTCAGTTTCAAATTACGACGTTTCATACCGAAAATATGCACATTACTGAAAACGGCGATGGGTCATATTTTGCCCAAACCCCCCTGCAGTTTTTAAAATGTCTGAAATGTCGGAAATTTGACTCCTGAGCGTGATTTTTGAGCCGAATCCTGATTCTCTGCGCCTATTTTTAGTTTCAAAATACGACGTTTCATACCGAAAATATGCCAATTACTGTAAACGGCGATGGGTCATATTTTGCCCAAACCCCCCTGCAGTTTTCAAAATGTCTGAAATGTCATAAATTTGACTCCTGAGCGTGATTTTTTATCCGAATTCTGTCTCTCTGCACCTATTTTCAGTTTCAAATTATGACTTTTCATATTGAAAATATGCCAATAACTGAAAACGGCGATGGGTCATATTTTGCCCAAACCCCCCTGCAGTTTTCAAAATGTCTGAAATGTCGAAAATTTGACTCCTGAGCGTGATTTTTTATCCGAATTCTGACTCTCTACACCTGTTTTCAGTTTCAAATTACGACTTTTTATACCGAAAGAATGCCAATTACTGAAAACGGCGATTGGTCATATTTTGCCCAAACCCCCCTGCAGTTTTCAAAATGTCTGAAATGTCGAAAATTTGACTCCTGAGCGTGATTTTTTATCCGAATTCTGACTCTCTACACCTGTTTTCAGTTTCAAATTACGACTTTTTATACCGAAAGAATGCCAATTACTGAAAACGGCGATTGGTCATATTTTGCCCAAACCCCCCTGCAGTTTTCAAAATGTCTGAAATGTCGAAAATTTGACTCCTGAGCGTGATTTTTTATCCGAATTCTGACTCTCTACACCTGTTTTCAGTTTCAAATTACGACTTTTTATACCGAAAGAATGCCAATTACTGAAAACGGCGATTGGTCATATTTTGCCCAAACCCCCCTGCAGTTTTTAAAATGTCTGAAATGTCTGAAATTTGACTCCTGAGCGTGATTTTTGAACCGAATTCTGATTCTCTGCAAATTTTTTTAGTTTCAAAATACGACGTTTCATACCGAAAATATGCCAATTACTGTAAACGGCGATTGGTCATATTTTGCCCAAACCCCCAGGCAGTTTTCAAAATGTCTGAAATGTCGAAAATTTGACTCCTGATTGTGATTTTTGAGCCGAATTCTGACTCTCTGCACCTATTTTCAGTTTCAAATTACGACGTTTAATACCGAAAATATGCCAATTACTGAAAACGGCGATGGGTCATATTTTGCCCAAACCCCCCTGCAGTTTTTAAAATGTCTGAAATGTCGAAAATTTGACTCCTGAGCGTGATTTTTGAGCCGAATTCTGACTCTCTGCACCTATTTTCAGTTTCAAATTACTACGTTTCATACCGAAAATATGCCAATTACTGTAAACGGCGATGGGTCATATTTTGCCCAAACCCCCCTGCAGTTTTCAAAATGTCTGAAGTGTCGGAAATTTGACTCCTGAGCGTGATTTTTTATCCGAATTATGACTTTCTGCACCTATTTTCAGTTTAAAATTACGACTTTTTAAACCGAAAATATGCCAATTACTGAAAACGGCGATGGGTCATATTTTGCCCCCCCCCCCCTTCAGTTTTCAAAATGTCTGAAATGTCGGAAATTTGACTCCTGAGCGTGATTTTTGAGCCGAATTCTGACTCTCTGCACCTATTTTTAGTTTCAAATTACGACGTTTCATACCGAAAATATGCCAATTACTGAAAACGGCGATGGTTCATATTTTGCCCAAACCCCCCTGCAGTTTTTAAAATGTCTGAAATGTCTGAAATTTGGCTCCTGAGCGTGATTTTTGAGCCGAATTCTGACTATCTGCACCTATTTTCAGTTTCAAATTACGACGTTTCATACCGAAAATATGCACATTACTGAAAACGGCGATGGGTCATATTTTGCCCAAACCCCCCCTGCAGTTTTTAAAATGTCTGAAATGTCGGAAATTTGACTCCTGTGCGTGATTTTTGAGCCGAATTCTGACTCTCTGCACCTATTTTTAGTTTAAAAATACGACGTTTCATACCGAAAATATGCCAATTACTGTAAACGGCGATGGATCATATTTTGCCCAAACCCCCCTGCAGTTTTCAAAATGTCTGAAATGTCGGAAATTTGACTCCTGAGCTTGATTTTTTATCCGAATTCTGTCTCTCTGCACCTATTTTCAGTTTCAAATTACGACTTTTCATACCGAAAATATGCCAATTACTGAAAACTGCGATGGGTCATATTTTGCCAAAACCACCCTGCAGTTTTCATAATGTCTGAAATGTCGAAAATTTGACTCCTGAGCGTGATTTTTTATCTGAATTCTGACTCTCTACACCTGTTTTCAGTTTCAAATTACGACTTTTTATAATGAAAATATGCCAATTACTGAAAACAGCGATTTGTCATATTTTGCCCAAACCCCCCTGCAGTTTCCAAAATGTCTGAAATGTCGGAAATTTGACTCCTGAGCGTGATTTTTGAGCCGAATTCGGACTCTCTGCACCTATTTTTAGTTTCAAATTACGACGTTTCATACCGAAAATATGCACATTACTGAAAACGGCGATGGGTCATATTTTGCCCAAACCCCCCTGCAGTTTTAAAAATGTCTGAAATGTCGAAAGTTTGACTCCTGAGCGTGAGTTTTGAGCCGAATTCTGACTCTCTGCACCTACTTTCAGTTTCAAATTACGACGTTTCATACCGAAAATATGCCAATTACTGTAAACGGCGATGGGTCATATTTTGCCCAAACCCCCCTGCAGTTTTCAAAATGTCTGAAGTGTCGGAAATTTGACTCCTGAGCGTGATTTTTTATCCGAATTCTGAATTTCTGCACCTATTTTCAGTTTCAAATTACGACTTTTTATACCGAAAATATGCCAATTACTTAAAACAGCGATGGGTCATATTTTGCCCCCCCCTGCAGTTTTCAAAATGTCTGAAATGTCGGAAATTTGACTCCAGAGCGTGATTTTTTATCCGAATTCTGTCTCTCTGCACCTATTTTCAGTTTCAAATTACGACTTTTCATATTGAAAATATGCCAATTACTGAAAACGGCGATTGGTCATATTTTGCCCAAACCCCCCTGCAGTTTTCAAAATGTCTAAAATATCGGAAATTTTACTCCTAAGCGTGATTTTTTAGCCGAATTCTGACTCTCTGCTCCTATTTTCAGTTTCAAATTACGACGTTTCATATCGAAAATATGCCAATTACTGAAAACGGCGATGGTTCATATTTTGCCCAAACCCCCCTGCAGTTTTTAAAATGTCTGAAATGTCTGAAATTTGGCTCCTGAGCGTGATTTTTGAGCCGAATTCTGACTATCTGCACCTATTTTCAGTTTCAAATTACGACGTTTCATACCGAAAATATGCACATTACTGAAAACGGCGATGGGTCATATTTTGCCCAAACCCCCCCTGCAGTTTTTAAAATGTCTGAAATGTCGGAAATTTGACTCCTGTGCGTGATTTTTGAGCCGAATTCTGACTCTCTGCACCTATTTTTAGTTTAAAAATACGACGTTTCATACCGAAAATATGCCAATTACTGTAAACGGCGATGGGTCATATTTTGCCCAAACCCCCCTGCAGTTTTCAAAATGTCTGAAATGTCGGAAATTTGACTCCTGAGCTTGATTTTTTATCCGAATTCTGTCTCTCTGCACCTATTTTCAGTTTCAAATTACGACTTTTCATACCGAAAATATGCCAATTACTGAAAACTGCGATGGGTCATATTTTGCCAAAACCACCCTGCAGTTTTCATAATGTCTGAAATGTCGAAAATTTGACTCCTGAGCGTGATTTTTTATCTGAATTCTGACTCTCTACACCTGTTTTCAGTTTCAAATTACGACTTTTTATAATGAAAATATGCCAATTACTGAAAACAGCGATTTGTCATATTTTGCCCAAACCCCCCTGCAGTTTTTAAAATGTCTGAAATGTCGGAAATTTGACTCCTGAGCGTGATTTTTAACCGAATTCTGACTCTCTGCACCTTTTTTTAGTTTCAAAATACGACGTTTCATACCGAAAATATGCCAATTACTGTAAACGGCGATGGGTCATATTTTGCCCAAACCCCCCTGCAGTTTTCAAAATGTCTGAAATGTCGGAAATTTGAATCCTGAGCGTGATTTTTTTATCCGAATTCTGTCTCTCTGCACCTATTTTCAGTTTCAAATTACGACTTTTCATATCGAAAATATGCCAATTACTGAAAACGGCGATTGGTCATATTTTGCCCAAACCCCCCTGCAGTTTTCAAAATGTCTGAAATGTCGAAAATTTGACTCTTGAGCGTGATTTCTTATCTGAATTCTGACTCTCTACACCTGTTTTCAGTTTCAAATTACGACTTTTTATAATGAAAATATGCCAATTACTGAAAACGGCGATTGGTCATATTTTGCCCAAACCCCCCTGCAGTTTTCAAAATGTCTGAAATGTCGGAAATTTGACTCCTAAGCGTGATTTTTGAGCCGAATTCTGACTCTCTGCACCTATTTTCAGTTTCAAATTACGACTTTTTATACCGAAAATAAGCCAATTATTGAAAACGGCGATGGGTCATATTTTGCCCAAACCCCTCTGCAGTTTTCAAAATGTCTGAAATGTCTGAAATTTGACTCTTGAGCGTGATTTTTGAGCCGAATTCTGACTCTCTGCACCTATTTTCAGTTTCAAATTACGACGTTTCATACCAAAAATATGCCAATTACTGAAAACGGCGATGGGTCATATTTTGCCCAAACCCCCCTGCAGTTTTTAAAATGTCTGAAATGTCGGAAATTTGACTCCTTAGCGTGATTCTTGAGCCGAATTCTGACTCTCTGCACCTATTTTCAGTTTCAAATTACGACGTTTCATACCGAAAATATGCACATTACTGAAAACGGCGATGGGTCATATTTTGCCCAAACCCCCCTGCAGTTTTAAAAATGTCTGAAATGTCGAAAGTTTGACTCCTGAGCGTGATTTTTGAGCCGAATTCTGAATCTCTGCACCTACTTTCAGTTTCAAATTACGACGTTTCATACCGAAAATATGCCAATTACTGTTAACGGCGATGGGTCATATTTTGCCCAAACCCCCCTGCAGTTTTCAAAATGTCTGAAGTGTCGGAAATTTGACTCCTGAGCGTGATTTTTTATCCGAATTCTGAATTTCTGCACCTATTTTCAGTTTCAAATTACGACTTTTTATACCGAAAATATGCCAATTACTTAAAACGGCGATGGGTCATATTTTGCCCCCCCCCCCCTGCAGTTTTCAAAATGTCTGAAATGTCGGAAATTTGACTCATGAGCGTGATTTTTGAGCCGAATTCTGACTCTCTGCACCTATTTTTAGTTTCAAATTACGACTTTTTATACCGAAAATATGCCAATTACTGAAAACGGCGATGGATCATATTTTGCCCAAACCCCCCTGCAGTTTTCAAAATGTCTGAAATGTCGGAAATTTGACTCCTGAGCGTGATTTTTGAGCCGAATTCTGACTCTCTGCATCAATTTTCAGTTTCAAATTACGACGTTTCATACCGAAAAGATGCCAATTACTGTAAACGGCTATGGGTCATATTTTGCCCAAATCCCCCTGCAGTTTTCAAAATGTCTGAAATGTCTGAAATTTGACTCCTGAGCGTGATTTTTTGTCCGAATTCTGACTCTCTTCACCTATTTTCAGTTTCAAATTACGACTTTTTATACCGAAAATATGCCAATTACTGAAAACGGCGATGGGTCATATTTTGCCCAAACCCCCCTGCAGTTTTCAAAATGTCTGAAATGTCGGAAATTTGACTCCTGAGCGTGATTTTTGAGCCGAATTCTGACTCTCTGCATCAATTTTCAGTTTCCAATTACGACGTTCCATACCGGCAATATGCCAATTACTGTAAACAGCGATGGGTCATATTTTGCCCAAACCCCACGGCAGTTTTCAAAATGTCTGAAATGTTGGAAATTTTACTCCTGAGCGTGATTTTTGAGACGAATTCTGACTCTCTGCACCTATTTTCAGTTTCAAATTACGACTTTTTATACCGAAAATATGCCAATTACTGAAAACGGCGATTGGTCATATTTTGCCCAAACCCCCCTGCAGTTTTCAAAATGTCAGAAATGTCGGAAATTTGACTCCTGAGCGTGATTTTTGAGCCGAATTTTGACTCTCTGCATCAATTTTCAGTTTCAAATTACGACGTTTCATACCGAAAAGATGCCAATTACTGTAAACAGCTATGGGTCATATTTTGCCCAAACCCCCCTGCAGTTTTCAAAATGTCTGAAATGTCTGAAATTTGACTCCTGAGCGTGATTTTTTGTCCGAATTCTGACTCTCTTCACCTATTTTCAGTTTCAAATTACGACTTTTTATACCGAAAATATGCCAATTACTGAAAACGGCGATGGGTCATATTTTGCCCAAACCCCCCTGCAGTTTTCAAAATGTCTGAAGTGTCGGAAATTTGAATCCTGAGCGTGATTTTTGAGCCGAATTCTGACTCTCTGCACCTACTTTCAGTTTCAAATTACGACGTTTCATACCGAAAATATGCCAATTACTGTAAACGGCGATGGGTCATATTTTGCCCAAACCCCCCTGCAGTTTTCAAAATGTCTGAAGTGTCGGAAATTTGACTCCTGAGCGTGATTTTTTATCCGAATTCTGAATTTCTGCACCTATTTTCAGTTTCAAATTACGACTTTTTATACCGAAAATATGCCAATTACTTAAAACAGCGATGGGTCATATTTTGCCCCCCCCTGCAGTTTTCAAAATGTCTGAAATGTCGGAAATTTGACTCCAGAGCGTGATTTTTTATCCGAATTCTGTCTCTCTGCACCTATTTTCAGTTTCAAATTACGACTTTTCATATTGAAAATATGCCAATTACTGAAAACGGCGATTGGTCATATTTTGCCCAAACCCCCCTGCAGTTTTCAAAATGTCTAAAATATCGGAAATTTTACTCCTAAGCGTGATTTTTTAGCCGAATTCTGACTCTCTGCTCCTATTTTCAGTTTCAAATTACGACGTTTCATATCGAAAATATGCCAATTACTGAAAACGGCGATGGTTCATATTTTGCCCAAACCCCCCTGCAGTTTTTAAAATGTCTGAAATGTCTGAAATTTGGCTCCTGAGCGTGATTTTTGAGCCGAATTCTGACTATCTGCACCTATTTTCAGTTTCAAATTACGACGTTTCATACCGAAAATATGCACATTACTGAAAACGGCGATGGGTCATATTTTGCCCAAACCCCCCCTGCAGTTTTTAAAATGTCTGAAATGTCGGAAATTTGACTCCTGTGCGTGATTTTTGAGCCGAATTCTGACTCTCTGCACCTATTTTTAGTTTAAAAATACGACGTTTCATACCGAAAATATGCCAATTACTGTAAACGGCGATGGGTCATATTTTGCCCAAACCCCCCTACAGTTTTCAAAATGTCTGAAATGTCGGAAATTTGACTCCTGAGCTTGATTTTTTATCCGAATTCTGTCTCTCTGCACCTATTTTCAGTTTCAAATTACGACTTTTCATACCGAAAATATGCCAATTACTGAAAACTGCGATGGGTCATATTTTGCCAAAACCACCCTGCAGTTTTCATAATGTCTGAAATGTCGAAAATTTGACTCCTGAGCGTGATTTTTTATCTGAATTCTGACTCTCTACACCTGTTTTCAGTTTCAAATTACGACTTTTTATAATGAAAATATGCCAATTACTGAAAACAGCGATTTGTCATATTTTGCCCAAACCCCCCTGCAGTTTTTAAAATGTCTGAAATGTCGGAAATTTGACTCCTGAGCGTGATTTTTAACCGAATTCTGACTCTCTGCACCTTTTTTTAGTTTCAAAATACGACGTTTCATACCGAAAATATGCCAATTACTGTAAACGGCGATGGGTCATATTTTGCCCAAACCCCCCTGCAGTTTTCAAAATGTCTGAAATGTCGGAAATTTGAATCCTGAGCGTGATTTTTTTATCCGAATTCTGTCTCTCTGCACCTATTTTCAGTTTCAAATTACGACTTTTCATATCGAAAATATGCCAATTACTGAAAACGGCGATTGGTCATATTTTGCCCAAACCCCCCTGCAGTTTTCAAAATGTCTGAAATGTCGAAAATTTGACTCTTGAGCGTGATTTCTTATCTGAATTCTGACTCTCTACACCTGTTTTCAGTTTCAAATTACGACTTTTTATAATGAAAATATGCCAATTACTGAAAACGGCGATTGGTCATATTTTGCCCAAACCCCCCTGCAGTTTTCAAAATGTCTGAAATGTCGGAAATTTGACTCCTAAGCGTGATTTTTGAGCCGAATTCTGACTCTCTGCACCTATTTTCAGTTTCAAATTACGACTTTTTATACCGAAAATAAGCCAATTATTGAAAACGGCGATGGGTCATATTTTGCCCAAACCCCTCTGCAGTTTTCAAAATGTCTGAAATGTCTGAAATTTGACTCTTGAGCGTGATTTTTGAGCCGAATTCTGACTCTCTGCACCTATTTTCAGTTTCAAATTACGACGTTTCATACCAAAAATATGCCAATTACTGAAAACGGCGATGGGTCATATTTTGCCCAAACCCCCCTGCAGTTTTTAAAATGTCTGAAATGTCGGAAATTTGACTCCTTAGCGTGATTCTTGAGCCGAATTCTGACTCTCTGCACCTATTTTCAGTTTCAAATTACGACGTTTCATACCGAAAATATGCACATTACTGAAAACGGCGATGGGTCATATTTTGCCCAAACCCCCCTGCAGTTTTAAAAATGTCTGAAATGTCGAAAGTTTGACTCCTGAGCGTGATTTTTGAGCCGAATTCTGAATCTCTGCACCTACTTTCAGTTTCAAATTACGACGTTTCATACCGAAAATATGCCAATTACTGTTAACGGCGATGGGTCATATTTTGCCCAAACCCCCCTGCAGTTTTCAAAATGTCTGAAGTGTCGGAAATTTGACTCCTGAGCGTGATTTTTTATCCGAATTCTGAATTTCTGCACCTATTTTCAGTTTCAAATTACGACTTTTTATACCGAAAATATGCCAATTACTTAAAACGGCGATGGGTCATATTTTGCCCCCCCCCCCTGCAGTTTTCAAAATGTCTGAAATGTCGGAAATTTGACTCATGAGCGTGATTTTTGAGCCGAATTCTGACTCTCTGCACCTATTTTTAGTTTCAAATTACGACTTTTTATACCGAAAATATGCCAATTACTGAAAACGGCGATGGATCATATTTTGCCCAAACCCCCCTGCAGTTTTCAAAATGTCTGAAATGTCGGAAATTTGACTCCTGAGCGTGATTTTTGAGCCGAATTCTGACTCTCTGCATCAATTTTCAGTTTCAAATTACGACGTTTCATACCGAAAAGATGCCAATTACTGTAAACGGCTATGGGTCATATTTTGCCCAAATCCCCCTGCAGTTTTCAAAATGTCTGAAATGTCTGAAATTTGACTCCTGAGCGTGATTTTTTGTCCGAATTCTGACTCTCTTCACCTATTTTCAGTTTCAAATTACGACTTTTTATACCGAAAATATGCCAATTACTGAAAACGGCGATGGGTCATATTTTGCCCAAACCCCCCTGCAGTTTTCAAAATGTCTGAAATGTCGGAAATTTGACTCCTGAGCGTGATTTTTGAGCCGAATTCTGACTCTCTGCATCAATTTTCAGTTTCCAATTACGACGTTCCATACCGGCAATATGCCAATTACTGTAAACAGCGATGGGTCATATTTTGCCCAAACCCCACGGCAGTTTTCAAAATGTCTGAAATGTTGGAAATTTTACTCCTGAGCGTGATTTTTGAGACGAATTCTGACTCTCTGCACCTATTTTCAGTTTCAAATTACGACTTTTTATACCGAAAATATGCCAATTACTGAAAACGGCGATTGGTCATATTTTGCCCAAACCCCCCTGCAGTTTTCAAAATGTCAGAAATGTCGGAAATTTGACTCCTGAGCGTGATTTTTGAGCCGAATTTTGACTCTCTGCATCAATTTTCAGTTTCAAATTACGACGTTTCATACCGAAAAGATGCCAATTACTGTAAACAGCTATGGGTCATATTTTGCCCAAACCCCCCTGCAGTTTTCAAAATGTCTGAAATGTCTGAAATTTGACTCCTGAGCGTGATTTTTTGTCCGAATTCTGACTCTCTTCACCTATTTTCAGTTTCAAATTACGACTTTTTATACCGAAAATATGCCAATTACTGAAAACGGCGATGGGTCATATTTTGCCCAAACCCCCCTGCAGTTTTCAAAATGTCTGAAGTGTCGGAAATTTGAATCCTGAGCGTGATTTTTGAGCCGAATTCTGACTCTCTGCATCAATTTTCAGTTTCAAATTACGACGTTCTATACCGACAATATGCCAATTACTGTAAACAGCGATGGGTCATATTTTGCCCAAACCCCCCTGCAGTTTTCAAAATGTCTGAAATGTCGGAAATTTGACTCCTGAGCGTGATATTTGAGCCGAATTCTGACTCTCTGCACCTATTTTCAGTTTCTAAATACGACGTTTCATACCGAAAATATGCCAATTACTGTAAACGGCGATGGGTCATATTTTGACCAAACCCCCTTGCAGTTTTCAAAATGTCTGAAATGTCGGAAATTTGACTCCTGAGCGTGATTTTTTATCCGAATTCTGACTCTCTGCACCTATTTTCAGTTTCAAATTACGACTTTTTATACCGAAAATATGCCAATTACTGAAAACGGCGATGGGTCATATTTTGCCCAAACACCCCTGCAGTTTTGAAAATGTCTGAAATGTCGGAAATTTGACTCTTGAGCGTGATTTTTGAGCCGAATACTGACTCTCTGCATTTATTTTCAGTTTCAAATTACGACGTTTCATACCGAAAATATGCCAGTTACTGAAAACAGCGATGGGTCATATTTTGCCCAAACCCCCCTGCAGTTTTTAAAATGTCTGAAATGTCGGAAATTTGACTCCTGAGCGTGATTCTTGAGCCGAATTCTGACTCTCTGCACCTATTTTCAGTTTCAAATTACGATGTTTCATACCGAAAATAAACCAATTACTGTAAACGGCAATGGGTCATATTTTGCCCAAACCCCCCTGCAATTTTCAAAATGTCTGAAATGTCGGAAATTTGACTCCTGAACGTGATTTTTGAGCCGAATTCTGACTCTCTGCACCTATTTTTAGTTTCAAATTACGACGTTTCATACCGAAAATATGCCAATTACTGAAAACGGCTATGGTTCATATTTTGCCCAAACCCCCCTGCAGTTTTTAAAATGTCTGAAATGTCCGAAATTTGGCTCCTGAGCGTGATTTTTGAGCCGAATTCTGACTCTCTGCACCTATTTTCAGTTTCAAATTACAACGTTTCATTCCGAAAATATGCACATTACTGAAAACGGCGATGGGTCATATTTTGCCCAAACCCGCCCTGCAGTTTTTAAAATGTCTGAAATGTCGGAAATTTGACTCCTGTGCGT
Organism: Procambarus clarkii; assembly: GCF_040958095.1. Taxonomy (NCBI): domain Eukaryota; kingdom Metazoa; phylum Arthropoda; class Malacostraca; order Decapoda; family Cambaridae; genus Procambarus; species Procambarus clarkii. The sequence goes on along the minus strand of NW_027189228.1, from coordinate 128,959 downwards.
GATTTTTGAGCCGAATTCTGACTCTCTGCACCTATTTTTAGTTTCAAAATACGACGTTTCATACCGAAAATATGCCAATTACTGTAAACGGAGATGGGTCATATTTTGCCCAAACCCCCCTGCAGTTTTCAAAATATCTGAAGTGTCGGAAATTTGACTCCTGAGCGTGATTTTTTATCCGAATTCAGATTTCTGCACCTATTTTCAGTTTCAAATTACGATTTTTATACCGAAAATATGCCAATTACTGAAAACGGCGATGGGTCATATTTTGCCCCCCCCCCCTGCAGTTTTCAAAATGTCTGAAATGTCGGAAATTTGACTCCTGAGCGTGATTTTTTAGCCGAATTCTGACTCTCTGCACCTATTTTTAGTTTCAAATTACGACGTTTAATACCGAAAATATGCCAATTACTGAAAACGGCAATGGTTCATATTTTCCCCAAACCCCCCTGCAGTTTTTAAAATGTCTGAAATGTCGGAAATTTGGCTCCTGAGCGTGATTTTTTAGCCGAATTCTGACTCTCTGCACCTATTTTTAGTTTCAAAATACGACGTTTCATACCGAAAATATGCCAATTACTGTAAACGGCGATGGGTCATATTTTGCCCAAACCCCCCTGCAGTTTTCAAAATGTCTGAAATGTCGGAAATTTGAATCCTGAGCGTGATTTTTTTATCCGAATTCTGTCTCTCTGCACCTATTTTCAGTTTCAAATTACGACTTTTCATATCGAAAATATGCCAATTACTGAAAACGGCGATTGGTCATATTTTGCCCAAACCCCCCTGCAGTTTTCAAAATGTCTGAAATGTCGAAAATTTGACTCTTGAGCGTGATTTCTTATCTGAATTCTGACTCTCTACACCTGTTTTCAGTTTCAAATTACGACTTTTTATAATGAAAATATGCCAATTACTGAAAACGGCGATTGGTCATATTTTGCCCAAACCCCCCTGCAGTTTTCAAAATGTCTGAAATGTCGGAAATTTGACTCCTAAGCGTGATTTTTGAGCCAAATTCTGACTCTCTGCACCTATTTTCAGTTTCAAATTACGACGTTTCATACCAAAAATATGCCAATTACTGAAAACGGCGATGGGTCATATTTTGCCCAAACCCCCCTGCAGTTTTTAAAATGTCTGAAATGTCGGAAATTTGACTCCTTAGCGTGATTCTTGAGCCGAATTCTGACTCTCTGCACCTATTTTCAGTTTCAAATTACGACGTTTCATACCGAAAATATGCCAATTACTGTAAACGGCGATGGGTCATATTTTGCCCAAACCCCCCTGCAGTTTTCAAAATGTCTGAAATGTCATAAATTTGACTCCTGACCGTGATTTTTTATCCGAATTCTGTCTCTCTGCACCTATTTTCAGTTTCAAATTATGACTTTTCATATTGAAAATATGCCAATAACTGAAAACGGCGAAGGGTCATATTTTGCCCAAACCCCCCTGCAGTTTTCAAAATGTCTGAAGTGTCGGAAATTTGAATCCTGAGCGTGATTTTTGAGCCGAATTCTGACTCTCTGCATCAATTTTCAGTTTCAAATTACGACGTTCTATACCGACAATATGCCAATTACTGTAAACAGCGATGGGTCATATTTTGCCCAAACCCCCCTGCAGTTTTCAAAATGTCTGAAATGTCGGAAATTTGACTCCTGAGCGTGATATTTGAGCCGAATTCTGACTCTCTGCACCTATTTTCAGTTTCTAAATACGACGTTTCATACCGAAAATATGCCAATTACTGTAAACGGCGATGGGTCATATTTTGACCAAACCCCCTTGCAGTTTTCAAAATGTCTGAAATGTCGGAAATTTGACTCCTGAGCGTGATTTTTTATCCGAATTCTGACTCTCTGCACCTATTTTCAGTTTCAGATTACGACTTTTTATACCGAAAATATGCCAATTACTGAAAACGGCGATGGGTCATATTTTGCCCAAACCCCCCTGCAGTTTTCAAAATGTCTGAAATGTCATAAATTTGACTCCTGACCGTGATTTTTTATCCGAATTCTGTCTCTCTGCACCTATTTTCAGTTTCAAATTATGACTTTTCATATTGAAAATATGCCAATAACTGAAAACGGCGAAGGGTCATATTTTGCCCAAACCCCCCTGCAGTTTTTAAAATGTCTGAAATGTCCGAAATTTGGCTCCTGAGCGTGATTTTTTAGCCGAATTCTGACTCTCTGCACCTATTTTCAGTTTCAAATTACAACGTTTCATTCCGAAAATATGCACATTACTGAAAACGGCGATGGGTCATATTTTGCCCAAACCCCCCTGCAGTTTTTAAAATGTCTGAAATGTCGGAAATTTGATCCTGTGCGTGATTTTTGAGCCGAATTCTGACTCTCTGCACCTATTTTTAGTTTCAAAATACGACGTTTCATACCGAAAATATGCCAATTACTGTAAACGGCGATGGGTCATATTTTGCCCAAACCCCCCTGCAGTTTTCAAAATATCTGAAGTGTCGGAAATTTGACTCCTGAGCGTGATTTTTTATCCAAATTCAGATTTCTGCACCTATTTTCAGTTTCAAATTACGATTTTTATACCGAAAATATGCCAATTACTGAAAACGGCGATGGGTCATATTTTGCCCCCCCCCCTGCAGTTTTTAAAATGTCTGAAATGTCATAAATTTGACTCCTGAGCGTGATTTTTTATCCGAATTCTGTCTCTCTGCACCTATTTTCAGTTTCAAATTATGACTTTTCATATTGAAAATATGCCAATAACTGAAAACGGCGATGGGTCATATTTTGCCCAAACCCCCCTGCAGTTTTCAAAATGTCTGAAATGTCGAAAATTTGACTCCTGAGCGTGATTTTTTATCCGAATTCTGACTCTCTACACCTGTTTTCAGTTTCAAATTACTACTTTTTATACCGAAAGAATGCCAATTACTGAAAACGGCGATTGGTCATATTTTGCCCAAACCCCCCTGCAGTTTTCAAAATGTCTGAAATATCGGAAATTTGACTCCTGAGCGTGATTTTTGAACCGAATTCTGATTCTCTGCACCTTTTTTTGTTTCAAAATACGACGTTTCATACCGAAAATATGCCAATTACTGTAAACGGCGATGGGTCATATTTTGCCCAAACCCCCCGGCAGTTTTCAAAATGTCTGAAATGCCGGAAATTTGACTCCTGAGCATGATTTTTTATCCGAATTCTATCTCTCTGCACCTATTTTCAGTTTCAAACTACGACTTTTAATACCGAAAATATGCCAATTACTGAAAACGGCGATTGGGCATATTTTGCCCAAACCCCCCTGCAGTTTTCAAAATGTCTGAAATGTCGGAAATTTGACTCCTAAGCGTGATTTTTTAGCCGAATTCTGACTCTCTGCACCTATTTTCAGTTTCAAATTACGACGTTTCATACCGAAAATATGCCAATTACTGAAAACGGCGATGGGTCATATTTTGCCCAAACCCCCCTGCAGTTTTTAAAATGTCTGAAATGGCGGAAATTTGACACCTGAGCGTGATTTTTGAGCTGAATTCTGACTCTCTGCACCTATTTTCAGTTTCAAATTACGACGTTTCATACCGAAATGATGCCAATTACTGTAAACAGCTATGGGTCATATTTTGCCCAAACCCCCCTGCAGTTTTCAAAATGTCTGAAATGTCTGAAATTTGACTCCTGAGCGTGATTTTTTGTCCGAATTCTGACTCTCTTCACCAATTTTCAGTTTCAAATTACGACTTTTTATACCGAAAATATGCCAATTACTGAAAACGGCGATGGGTCATATTTTGCCCAAACCCCCCTGCAGTTTTTAAAATGTCTGAAATGTCGGAAATTTGACTCCTGAGCGTGATTTTTGAGCCGAATTCTGACTCTCTGCATCAATTTTCAGTTTCAAATTACGACGTTTCATACCGAAAAGATGCCAATTACTGTAAACAGCTATGGGTCATATTTTGCCCAAACCCCCCTGCAGTTTTCAAAATGTCTGAAATGTCGGAAATTTGACTCCTGAGCGTGATTTTTTGTCCGAATTCTGACTCTCTTCACCTATTTTCAGTTTCAAATTACGACTTTTTATACCGAAAATATGCCAATTACTGAAAACGGCGATGGGTCATATTTTGCCCCCCCCCCCTGCAGTTTTCAAAATGTCTGAAATGTCGGAAATTTGACTCCTGAGCGTCATTTTTTAGCCGAATTCTGTCTCTCTGCACCTATTTTCAGTTTCAAATTACGACGTTTCATACCGAAAATATGCACATTACTGAAAACGGCGATGGGTCATATTTTGCCCAAACCCCCCTGCAGTTTTTAAAATGTCTGAAATGTCGGAAATTTGACTCCTGAGCGTGATTTTTGAGCCGAATCCTGATTCTCTGCACCTATTTTTAGTTTCAAAATACGACGTTTCATACCGAAAATATGCCAATTACTGTAAACGGCGATGGGTCATATTTTGCCCAAACCCCCCTTCAGTTTTCAAAATGTCTGAAATGTCATAAATTTGACTCCTGAGCGTGATTTTTTATCCGAATTCTGTCTCTCTGCACCTATTTTCAGTTTCAAATTATGACTTTTCATGTTGAAAATATGCCAATAACTGAAAACGGCGATGGGTCATATTTTGCCCAAACCCCCCTGCAGTTTTCAAAATGTCTGAAATGTCGAAAATTTGACTCCTGAGCGTGATTTTTTATCCGAATTCTGACTCTCTACACCTGTTTTCAGTTTCAAATTACTACTTTTTATACCGAAAGAATGCCAATTACTGAAAACGGCGATTGGTCATATTTTGCCCAAACCCCCCTGCAGTTTTCAAAATGTCTGAAATATCGGAAATTTGACTCCTGAGCGTGATTTTTGAACCGAATTCTGATTCTCTGCACCTTTTTTTAGTTTCAAAATACGACGTTTCATACCGAAAATATGCCAATTACTGTAAACGGCGATGGGTCATATTTTGCCCAAACCCCCCGGCAGTTTTCAAAATGTCTGAAATGTCGGAAATTTGACTCCTGAGCGTGATTTTTTATCCGAATTCTATCTCTCTGCACCTATTTTCAGTTTCAAACTACGACTTTTAATACCGAAAATATGCCAATTACTGAAAACGGCGATTGGTCATATTTTGCCCAAACCCCCCTGCAGTTTTCAAAATGTCTGAAATGTCGGAAATTTGACTCCTAAGCGTGATTTTTTAGCCGAATTCTGACTCTCTGCACCTATTTTCAGTTTCAAATTACGACGTTTCATACCGAAAATATGCCAATTACTGAAAACGGCGATGGGTCATATTTTGCCCAAACCCCCCTGCAGTTTTCAAAATGTCTGAAATGTCGGAAATTTGACTCCTAAGCGTGATTTTTGAGCTGAATTCTGACTCTCTGCACCTATTTTCAGTTTCAAATTACGACGTTTCATACCGAAATGATGCCAATTACTGTAAACAGCTATGAGTCATATTTTGCACAAACCCCCCTGCAGTTTTCAAAATGTCTGAAATGTCTGAAATTTGACTCCTGAGCGTGATTTTTTGTCCGAATTCTGACTCTCTTCACCTATTTTCAGTTTCAAATTACGACTTTTTATACCGAAAATATGCCAATTACTGAAAACGGCGATGGGTCATATTTTGCCCAAACCCCCCTGCAGTTTTTAAAATGTCTGAAATGTCGGAAATTTGACTCCTGAGCGTGATTTTTGAGCCGAATTCTGACTCTCTGCATCAATTTTCAGTTTCAAATTACGACGTTTCATACCGAAAAGATGCCAATTACTGTAAACAGCTATGGGTCATATTTTGCCCAAACCCCCCTGCAGTTTTCGAAATGTCTGAAATGTCTGAAATTTGACTCCTGAGCGTGATTTTTTGTCCGAATTCTGACTCTCTGCACCTATTTTCAGTTTCTAAATACGACGTTTCATACCGAAAATATGCCAATTACTGTAAACGGCGATGGGTCATATTTTGACCAAACCCCCTTGCAGTTTTCAAAATGTCTGAAATGTCGGAAATTTGACTCCTGAGCGTGATTTTTTATCCGAATTCTGACTCTCTGCACCTATTTTCAGTTTCAAATTACGACTTTTTATACCGAAAATATGCCAATTACTGAAAACGGCGATGGGTCATATTTTGCCCAAACACCCCTGCAGTTTTGAAAATGTCTGAAATGTCGGAAATTTGACTCTTGAGCGTGATTTTTGAGCCGAATACTGACTCTCTGCATTTATTTTCAGTTTCAAATTACGACGTTTCATACCGAAAATATGCCAGTTACTGAAAACAGCGATGGGTCATATTTTGCCCAAACCCCCCTGCAGTTTTAAAATGTCTGAAATTTGACTCCTGAGCGTGATTCTTGAGCCGAATTCTGACTCTCTGCACCTATTTTCAGTTTCAAATTACGATGTTTCATACCGAAAATAAACCAATTACTGTAAACGGCAATGGGTCATATTTTGCCCAAACCCCCCTGCAATTTTCAAAATGTCTGAAATGTCGGAAATTTGACTCCTGAACGTGATTTTTTAGCCGAATTCTGACTCTCTGCACCTATTTTTAGTTTCAAATTACGACGTTTCATACCGAAAATATGCCAATTACTGAAAACGGCTATGGTTCATATTTTGCCCAAACCCCCCTGCAGTTTTTAAAATGTCTGAAATGTCCGAAATTTGGCTCCTGAGCGTGATTTTTGAGCCGAATTCTGACTCTCTGCACCTATTTTCAGTTTCAAATTACAACGTTTCATTCCGAAAATATGCACATTACTGAAAACGGCGATGGGTCATATTTTGCCCAAACCCCCCTGCAGTTTTTAAAATGTCTGAAATGTCGGAAATTTGACTCCTGTGCGTGATTTTTGAGCCGAATTCTGACTCTCTGCACCTATTTTTAGTTTCAAAATACGACGTTTCATACCGAAAATATGCCAATTACTGTAAACGGCGATGGGTCATATTTTGCCCAAACCCCCCTGCAGTTTTCAAAATATCTGAAGTGTCGGAAATTTGACTCCTGAGCGTGATTTTTTATCCGAATTCAGATTTCTGCACCTATTTTCAGTTTCAAATTACGATTTTTATACCGAAAATATGCCAATTACTGAAAACGGCGATGGGTCATATTTTGCCCCCCCCCCCTGCAGTTTTCAAAATGTCTGAAATGTCGGAAATTTGATTCCTGAGCGTGATTTTTTAGCCGAATTCTGACTCTCTGCACCTATTTTTAGTTTCAAATTACGACGTTTAATACCGAAAATATGCCAATTACTGAAAACGGCAATGGTTCATATTTTCCCCAAACCCCCCTGCAGTTTTTAAAATGTCTGAAATGTCGGAAATTTGGCTCCTGAGCGTGATTTTTTAGCCGAATTCTGACTCTCTGCACCTTTTTTTTAGTTTCAAAATACGACGTTTCATACCGAAAATATGCCAATTACTGTAAACGGCGATGGGTCATATTTTGCCCAAACCCCCCTGCAGTTTTCAAAATGTCTGAAATGTCGGAAATTTGAATCCTGAGCGTGATTTTTTTATCCGAATTCTGTCTCTCTGCACCTATTTTCAGTTTCAAATTACGACTTTTCATATCGAAAATATGCCAATTACTGAAAACGGCGATTGGTCATATTTTGCCCAAACCCCCCTGCAGTTTTCAAAATGTCTGAAATGTCGAAAATTTGACTCTTGAGCGTGATTTCTTATCTGAATTCTGACTCTCTACACCTGTTTTCAGTTTCAAATTACGACTTTTTATAATGAAAATATGCCAATTACTGAAAACGGCGATTGGTCATATTTTGCCCAAACCCCCCTGCAGTTTTCAAAATGTCTGAAATGTCGGAAATTTGACTCCTAAGCGTGATTTTTGAGCCGAATTCTGACTCTCTGCACCTATTTTCAGTTTCAAATTACGACTTTTTATACCGAAAATAAGCCAATTATTGAAAACGGCGATGGGTCATATTTTGCCCAAACCCCTCTGCAGTTTTCAAAATGTCTGAAATGTCGGAAATTTGACTCTTGAGCGTGATTTTTGAGCCGAATTCTGACTCTCTGCACCTATTTTCAGTTTCAAATTACGACGTTTCATACCAAAAATATGCCAATTACTGAAAACGGCGATGGGTCATATTTTGACCAAACCCCCCTGCAGTTTTTAAAATGTCTGAAATGTCGGAAATTTGACTCCTTAGCGTGATTCTTGAGCCGAATTCTGACTCTCTGCAACTATTTTCAGTTTCAAATTAGGACGTTTCATACCGAAAATATGCACATTACTGAAAACGGCGATGGGTCATATTTTGCCCAAACCCCCCTGCAGTTTTTAAAATGTCTGAAATGTCGGAAATTTGACTCCTGAGCGTGATTTTTGAGCCGAATCCTGATTCTCTGCACCTATTTTTAGTTTCAAAATACGACGTTTCATACCGAAAATATGCCAATTACTGTAAACGGCGATGGGTCATATTTTGCCCAAACCCCCCTGCAGTTTTCAAAATGTCTGAAATGTCATAAATTTGACTCCTGAGCGTGATTTTTTATCCGAATTCTGTCTCTCTGCACCTATTTTCAGTTTCAAATTATGACTTTTCATATTGAAAATATGCCAATAACTGAAAACGGCGATGGGTCATATTTTGCCCAAACCCCCCTGCAGTTTTCAAAATGTCTGAAATGTCGAAAATTTGACTCCTGAGCGTGATTTTTTATCCGAATTCTGTCTCTCTACACCTGTTTTCAGTTTCAAATTACGACTTTTTATACCGAAAGAATGCCAATTACTGAAAACGGCGATTGGTCATATTTTGCCCAAACCCTCCTGCAGTTTTCAAAATGTCTGAAATATCGGAAATTTGACTCCTGAGCGTGATTTTTGAACCGAATTCTGATTCTCTGCACCTTTTTTTAGTTTCAAAATACGACGTTTCATACCGAAAATATGCCAATTACTGTAAACGGCGATGGGTCATATTTTGCCCAAACCCCCCGGCAGTTTTCAAAATGTCTGAAATGTCGGAAATTTGACTCCTGAGCGTGATTTTTTATCCGAATTCTATCTCTCTGCACCTATTTTCAGTTTCATACTACGACTTTTAATACCGAAAATATGCCAATTACTGAAAACGGCGATTGGTCATATTTTGCCCAAACCCCCCTGCAGTTTTCAAAATGTCTGAAATGTCGGAAATTTGACTCCTAAGCGTGATTTTTTAGCCGAATTCTGACTCTCTGTACCTATTTTCAGTTTCAAATTACGACGTTTCATACCGAAAATATGCCAATTACTGAAAACGGCGATGGGTCATATTTTGCCCAAACCCCCCTGCAGTTTTTAAAATGTCTGAAATGGCGGAAATTTGACACCTGAGCGTGATTTTTGAGCTGAATTCTGACTCTTTGCACCTATTTTCAGTTTCAAATTACGACGTTTCATACCGAAATGATGCCAATTACTGTTAACGGCGATGGGTCATATTTGGCCGAAACCCCCTTGCAGTTTTCAAAATGTCTGAAATATCTGAAATTTGACTCCTGAGCGTGATTTTTTATCCGAATTCTGACTCTCTGCACCTATTTTCAGTTTCAAATTACGACTTTTTATACCGAAAATATGCCAATTACTGAAAACGGCGATTGGTCATATTTTGCCCAAACCCCCCTGCAGTTTTCAAAATGTCTGAAATGTCGAAAATTTGACTCCTGAGCGTGATTTTTGAGCCAAATCCTGACTCTCTGCACCTATTTTCAGTTTCAAATTTCGACGTTTCATACCGAAAATATGCCAATTACTGAAAACGGCGATGGGTCATATTTTGCCCAAACCCCCCTGCAGTTTTAAAAATGTCTGAAATGTCGAAAATTTGACTCCTGAGCGTGATTTTTGAGCCGAATTCTGACTCTCTGCACCTATTTTCAGTTTCAAATTACGACGTTTCATACCGAAAATATGCCAATTACTGTAAACAGCGATGGGTCATATTTTGTCCAAACCCCCCTGCAGTTTTCGAAATGTCTGAAGTGTCGGAAATTTGACTGCTGAGCGTGATTTTTTATCCGAATTCTGACTTTCTGCACCTATTTTCAGTTTCAAATTACGACTTTTTATACCGAAAATATGCCAATTACTGAAAACGGCGATGGGTCATATTTTGCCCCCCCCCCCTGCAGTTTTCAAAATGTCTGAAATGTCGGAAATTTGACTCCTGAGCGTGATTTTTGAGCCGAATTCTGACTCTCTGCACCTATTTTTAGTTTCAAATTACGACGTTTCATACCGAAAATATGCCAATTACTGAAAACGGCGATGGGTCGTATTTTGCCCAAACCCCCCTGCTGTTTTTAAAATGTCTGAAATGTCGAAAATTTGACTCCTGAGCGTGATTTTTGAGCCAAATTCTGACTCTCTGCACCTATTTTCAGTTTCAAATTACGACGTTTCATACCGAAAATATGCCAATCACTGTAAACGGCGATGGGTCATATTTTGCCCAAACCCCCCTGCAGTTTTCAAAATGTCTGAAGTGTCGGAAATTTGACCCCTGAGCGTGATTTTTTATCCGAATTCTGACTTTCTGCACCTATTTTCAGTTTCAAATTACGAATTTTATACCGAAAATATGCCAATTACTGAAAACGGCGATGGGTCATATTTTGCCCCCCCCCCCCCTGCAGCTTTCAAAATGTCTGAAATGTCGGAAATTTGACTCCTGAGCGTGATTTTTGAGCCGAATTCTGACTCTCTGCACCTATTTTCAGTTTCAAATTACGACGTTTCATACCGAAAATATGCACATTACTGAAAACGGCGATGGGTCATATTTTGCCCAAACCCCCCTGCAGTTTTTAAAATGTCTGAAATGTCGGAAATTTGACACCTGAGCGTGATTTTTGAGCTGAAATCTGACTCTCTGCACCTATTTTCAGTTTCAAATTACGACTTTTTATACCGAAAATATGCCAATTACTGAAAACGGCGATGGGTTATATTTTGCCCACACCTCTCTGCAGTTTTCAAAATGTCTGAAATGTCGGAAATTTGACTCTTGAGCGTGATTTTTGAGCCGAATTCTGACTCTCTGCACCTATTTTCAGTTTCAAATTACGACGTTTCATACCGAAAATATGCACATTACTGAAAACGGCGATGGGTCATATTTTGCCCAAACCCCCCTGCAGTTTTTAAAATGTCTGAAATGTCGGAAATTTGACTCCTGAGCGTGATTTTTGAGCCGAATCCTGATTCTCTGCACCTATTTTTAGTTTCAAAATACGACGTTTCATACCGAAAATATGCCAATTACTGTAAACGGCGATGGGTCATATTTTGCCCAAACCCCCCTGCAGTTTTCAAAATGTCTGAAATGTCATAAATTTGACTCCTGAGCGTGATTTTTTATCCGAATTCTGTCTCTCTGCACCTATTTTCAGTTTCAAATTATGACTTTTCATATTGAAAATATGCCAATAACTGAAAACGGCGATGGGTCATATTTTGCCCAAACCCCCCTGCAGTTTTCAAAATGTCTGAAATGTCGAAAATTTGACTCCTGAGCGTGATTTTTTATCCGAATTCTGTCTCTCTACACCTGTTTTCAGTTTCAAATTACGACTTTTTATACCGAAAGAATGCCAATTACTGAAAACGGCGATTGGTCATATTTTGCCCAAACCCTCCTGCAGTTTTCAAAATGTCTGAAATATCGGAAATTTGACTCCTGAGCGTGATTTTTGAACCGAATTCTGATTCTCTGCACCTTTTTTTAGTTTCAAAATACGACGTTTCATACCGAAAATATGCCAATTACTGTAAACGGCGATGGGTCATATTTTGCCCAAACCCCCCGGCAGTTTTCAAAATGTCTGAAATGTCGGAAATTTGACTCCTGAGCGTGATTTTTTATCCGAATTCTATCTCTCTGCACCTATTTTCAGTTTCATACTACGACTTTTAATACCGAAAATATGCCAATTACTGAAAACGGCGATTGGTCATATTTTGCCCAAACCCCCCTGCAGTTTTCAAAATGTCTGAAATGTCGGAAATTTGACTCCTAAGCGTGATTTTTTAGCCGAATTCTGACTCTCTGTACCTATTTTCAGTTTCAAATTACGACGTTTCATACCGAAAATATGCCAATTACTGAAAACGGCGATGGGTCATATTTTGCCCAAACCCCCCTGCAGTTTTTAAAATGTCTGAAATGGCGGAAATTTGACACCTGAGCGTGATTTTTGAGCTGAATTCTGACTCTTTGCACCTATTTTCAGTTTCAAATTACGACGTTTCATACCGAAATGATGCCAATTACTGTTAACGGCGATGGGTCATATTTGGCCGAAACCCCCTTGCAGTTTTCAAAATGTCTGAAATATCTGAAATTTGACTCCTGAGCGTGATTTTTTATCCGAATTCTGACTCTCTGCACCTATTTTCAGTTTCAAATTACGACTTTTTATACCGAAAATATGCCAATTACTGAAAACGGCGATTGGTCATATTTTGCCCAAACCCCCCTGCAGTTTTCAAAATGTCTGAAATGTCGAAAATTTGACTCCTGAGCGTGATTTTTGAGCCAAATCCTGACTCTCTGCACCTATTTTCAGTTTCAAATTTCGACGTTTCATACCGAAAATATGCCAATTACTGAAAACGGCGATGGGTCATATTTTGCCCAAACCCCCCTGCAGTTTTAAAAATGTCTGAAATGTCGAAAATTTGACTCCTGAGCGTGATTTTTGAGCCGAATTCTGACTCTCTGCACCTATTTTCAGTTTCAAATTACGACGTTTCATACCGAAAATATGCCAATTACTGTAAACAGCGATGGGTCATATTTTGTCCAAACCCCCCTGCAGTTTTCGAAATGTCTGAAGTGTCGGAAATTTGACTGCTGAGCGTGATTTTTTATCCGAATTCTGACTTTCTGCACCTATTTTCAGTTTCAAATTACGACTTTTTATACCGAAAATATGCCAATTACTGAAAACGGCGATGGGTCATATTTTGCCCCCCCCCCCTGCAGTTTTCAAAATGTCTGAAATGTCGGAAATTTGACTCCTGAGCGTGATTTTTGAGCCGAATTCTGACTCTCTGCACCTATTTTTAGTTTCAAATTACGACGTTTCATACCGAAAATATGCCAATTACTGAAAACGGCGATGGGTCGTATTTTGCCCAAACCCCCCTGCTGTTTTTAAAATGTCTGAAATGTCGAAAATTTGACTCCTGAGCGTGATTTTTGAGCCAAATTCTGACTCTCTGCACCTATTTTCAGTTTCAAATTACGACGTTTCATACCGAAAATATGCCAATCACTGTAAACGGCGATGGGTCATATTTTGCCCAAACCCCCCTGCAGTTTTCAAAATGTCTGAAGTGTCGGAAATTTGACCCCTGAGCGTGATTTTTTATCCGAATTCTGACTTTCTGCACCTATTTTCAGTTTCAAATTACGAATTTTATACCGAAAATATGCCAATTACTGAAAACGGCGATGGGTCATATTTTGCCCCCCCCCCTGCAGCTTTCAAAATGTCTGAAATGTCGGAAATTTGACTCCTGAGCGTGATTTTTGAGCCGAATTCTGACTCTCTGCACCTATTTTCAGTTTCAAATTACGACGTTTCATACCGAAAATATGCACATTACTGAAAACGGCGATGGGTCATATTTTGCCCAAACCCCCCTGCAGTTTTTAAAATGTCTGAAATGTCGGAAATTTGACACCTGAGCGTGATTTTTGAGCTGAAATCTGACTCTCTGCACCTATTTTCAGTTTCAAATTACGACTTTTTATACCGAAAATATGCCAATTACTGAAAACGGCGATGGGTTATATTTTGCCCACACCTCTCTGCAGTTTTCAAAATGTCTGAAATGTCGGAAATTTGACTCTTGAGCGTGATTTTTGAGCCGAATTCTGACTCTCTGCACCTATTTTCAGTTTCAAATTACGACGTTTCATACCGAAAATATGCACATTACTGAAAACGGCGATGGGTCATATTTTGCCCAAACCCCCCTGCAGTTTTTAAAATGTCTGAAATGTCGGAAATTTGACTCCTGAGCGTGATTTTTGAGCCGAATTCTGATTCTCTGCACCTATTTTTAGTTTCAAAATACGACGTTTCATACCGAAAATATGCCAATTACTGTAAACGGCGATGGGTCATATTTTGCCCAAACTCCCCTGCAGTTTTCAAAATGTCTGAAATGTCAGAAATTTGACTCCTGAGCGTGATTTTTTATCCGAATTCTGTCTCTCTGCACCTATTTTCAGTTTCAAATTACGACTTTTCATATTGAAAATATGCCAATTACTGAAAACGGCGATTGGTCATATTTTGCCCAAACCCCCCTGCAGTTTTCAAAATGTCTAAAATATCGGAAATTTTACTCCTAAGCGTGATTTTTGAGCCGAATTCTGACTCTCTGCTCCTATTTTCAGTTTCAAATTACGAAGTTTCATATCGAAAATATGCCAATTACTGAAAACGGCAGTGGGTCATATTTTGCCCAAACCCCCCTGCAGTTTTTAAAATGTCTGAAATGTCGGAAATTTGACTCCTGAGCGTGATTTTTTAACCGAATTCTGACTCTCTGCACCTTTTTTTAGTTTCAAAATACGACGTTTCATACCGAAAATATGCCAATTACTGTAAACGGCGATGGGTCATATTTTGCCCAAACCCCCCTGCAGTTTTCAAAATGTCTGAAATGTCGGAAATTTGAATCCTGAGCGTGATTTTTTTATCCGAATTCCGTCTCTCTGCACCTATTTTCAGTTTCAAATTACGACTTTTCATACCGAAAATATGCCAATTACTGAAAACGGCGATGGGTCATATTTTGTCCAAACCCCCCTGCAGTTTTTAAAATGTCTGAAATGTCGGAAATTTGACACCTGAGCGTGATTTTTGAGCTGAATTCTGACTCTCTGCACCTATTTTCAGTTTCAAATTACGATGTTTCATTCCGAAAAGACGCCAATTACTGTAAAGAGCGATGGGTCATATTTTGCCCAAACCCCCCTGCAGTTTTCAAAATGTCTGAAATGTCTGAAATTTGACTCCTGAGCGTGATTTTTTATCCGAATTCTGACTCTCTGCACCTATTTTCAGTTTCAAATTACGACTTTTTATACCGAAAATATGCCAATTACTGAAAACGGCGATTGGTCATATTTTGCCCAAACTCCCCTGCAGTTTTCAAAATGTCTGAAATGTCGAAAATTTGACTCCTGATCGTGATTTTTGAGCCGAATTCTGACTCTCTGCACCTATTTTCAGTTTCAAATTACGACGTTTAATACCGAAAATATGCCAATTACTGAAAACGGCGATGGGTCATATTTTGCCCAAACCCCCCTGCAGTTTTTAAAATGTCTGAAATGTCGAAAATTTGACTCCTGAGCGTGATTTTTGAGCCGAATTCTGACTCTCTGCACCTATTTTCAGTTTCAAATTACTAAGTTTCATACCGAAAATATGCCAATTACTGTTAACGGCGATGGGTCATATTTTGCCCAAACCCCCCTGCAGTTTTCAAAATGTCTGAAGTGTCGGAAATTTGACTCCTGAGCGTGATTTTTTATCCGAATTATGACTTTCTGCACCTATTTTCAGTTTCAAATTACGACGTTTCATACCGAAAATATGCCAATTACTGTTAACGGCGATGGGTCATATTTTGCCCAAACCCCCCTGCAGTTTTCAAAATGTCTGAAGTGTCGGAAATTTGACTCCTGAGCGTGATTTTTTATCCGAATTATGACTTTCTGCACCTATTTTCAGTTTCAAATTACGACTTTTTAAACCGAAAATATGCCAATTACTGAAAACGGCGATGGGTCATATTTTGCCCCCCACCCTGCAGTTTTCAAAATGTCTGAAATGTCGGAAATTTGACTCCTGAGCGTGATTTTTGAGCCGAATTCTGACTATCTGCACCTATTTTCAGTTTCAAATTACGACGTTTCATACCGAAAATATGCCAATTACTGAAAACGGCGATGGGTCATATTTTGCCCCCCCCCCCCCTGCAGTTTTCAAAATGTCTGAAATGTCGGAAATTTGACTCCTGAGCGTGATTTTTGAGCCGAATTCTGACTCTCTGCACCTATTTTTAGTTTCAAATTACGACGTTTCATACCGAAAATATGCCAATTACTGAAAACGGCGATGGGTCGTATTTTGCCCAAACCCCCCTGCTGTTTTTAAAATGTCTGAAATGTCGAAAATTTGACTCCTGAGCGTGATTTTTGAGCCAAATTCTGACTCTCTGCACCTATTTTCAGTTTCAAATTACGACGTTTCATACCGAAAATATGCCAATCACTGTAAACGGCGATGGGTCATATTTTGCCCAAACCCCCCTGCAGTTTTCAAAATGTCTGAAGTGTCGGAAATTTGACCCCTGAGCGTGATTTTTTATCCGAATTCTGACTTTCTGCACCTATTTTCTGTTTCAAATTACGAATTTTATACCGAAAATATGCCAATTACTGAAAACGGCGATGGGTCATATTTTGCCCCCCCCCCCCCCTGCAGCTTTCAAAATGTCTGAAATGTCGGAAATTTGACTCCTGAGCGTGATTTTTGAGCCGAATTCTGACTCTCTGCACCTATTTTCAGTTTCAAATTACGACGTTTCATACCGAAAATATGCACATTACTGAAAACGGCGATGGGTCATATTTTGCCCAAACCCCCCTGCAGTTTTTAAAATGTCTGAAATGTCGGAAATTTGACACCTGAGCGTGATTTTTGAGCTGAATTCTGACTCTCTGCACCTATTTTCAGTTTCAAATTACGACTTTTTATACCGAAAATATGCCAATTACTGAAAACGGCGATGGGTTATATTTTGCCCACACCTCTCTGCAGTTTTCAAAATGTCTGAAATGTCGGAAATTTGACTCTTGAGCGTGATTTTTGATCCGAATTCTGACTCTCTGCACCTATTTTCAGTTTCAAATTACGACGTTTCATACCGAAAATATGCACATTACTGAAAACGGCGATGGGTCATATTTTGCCCAAACCCCCCTGCAGTTTTTAAAATGTCTGAAATGTCGGAAATTTGACTCCTGAGCGTGATTTTTGAGCCGAATTCTGATTCTCTGCACCTATTTTTAGTTTCAAAATACGACGTTTCATACCGAAAATATGCCAATTACTGTAAACGGCGATGGGTCATATTTTGCCCAAACTCCCCTGCAGTTTTCAAAATGTCTGAAATGTCGGAAATTTGACTCCTGAGCAAGATTTTTTATCCGAATTCTGTCTCTCTGCACCTATTTTCAGTTTCAAATTACGACTTTTCATATTAAAAATATGCCAATTACTGAAAACGGCGATTGGTCATATTTTGCCCAAACCCCCCTGCAGTTTTCAAAATGTCTAAAATATCGGAAATTTTACTCCTAAGCGTGATTTTTGAGCCGAATTCTGACTCTCTGCTCCTATTATCAGTTTCAAATTACGACGTTTCATATCGAAAATATGCCAATTACTGAAAACGGCAGTGGGTCATATTTTGCCCAAACCCCCCTGCAGTTTTTAAAATGTCTGAAATGTCGGAAATTTGACTCCTGAGCGTGATTTTTTAACCGAATTCTGACTCTCTGCACCTTTTTTTAGTTTCAAAATACGACGTTTCATACCGAAAATATGCCAATTACTGTAAACGGCGATGGGTCATATTTTGCCCAAACCCCCCTGCAGTTTTCAAAATGTCTGAAATGTCGGAAATTTGAATCCTGAGCGTGATTTTTTTATCCGAATTCCGTCTCTCTGCACCTATTTTCAGTTTCAAATTACGACTTTTCATACCGAAAATATGCCAATTACTGAAAACGGCGATGGGTCATATTTTGTCCAAACCCCCCTGCAGTTTTTAAAATGTCTGAAATGTCGGAAATTTGACACCTGAGCGTGATTTTTGAGCTGAATTCTGACTCTCTGCACCTATTTTCAGGTTCAAATTACGATGTTTCATTCCGAAAAGACGCCAATTACTGTAAAGAGCGATGGGTCATATTTTGCCCAAACCCCCCTGCAGTTTTCAAAATGTCTGAAATGTCTGAAATTTGACTCCTGAGCGTGATTTTTTATCCGAATTCTGACTCTCTGCACCTATTTTCAGTTTCAAATTACGACTTTTTATACCGAAAATATGCCAATTACTGAAAACGGCGATTGGTCATATTTTGCCCAAACTCCCCTGCAGTTTTCAAAATGTCTGAAATGTCGAAAATTTGACTCCTGATCGTGATTTTTGAGCCGAATTCTGACTCTCTGCACCTATTTTCAGTTTCAAATTACGACGTTTAATACCGAAAATATGCCAATTACTGAAAACGGCGATGGGTCATATTTTGCCCAAACCCCCCCTGCAGTTTTTAAAATGTCTGAAATGTCGAAAATTTGACTCCTGAGCGTGATTTTTGAGCCGAATTCTGACTCTCTGCACCTATTTTCAGTTTCAAATTACTACGTTTCATACCGAAAATATGCCAATTACTGTAAACGGCGATGGGTCATATTTTGCCCATACCCCCCTGCAGTTTTCAAAATGTCTGAAGTGTCTGAAATTTGACTCCTGAGCGTGATTTTTTATCCGAATTATGACTTTCTGCACCTATTTTCAGTTTCAAATTACGACTTTTTAAACCGAAAATATGCCAATTACTGAAAACGGCGATGGGTCATATTTTGCCCCCCCCCCCCCCTGCAGTTTTCAAAATGTCTGAAATGTCGGAAATTTGACTCCTGAGCGTGATTTTTGAGCCGAATTCTGACTATCTGCACCTATTTTCAGTTTCAAATTACGACGTTTCATACCGAAAATATGCACATTACTGAAAACGGCGATGGGTCATATTTTGCCCAAACCCCCCCTGCAGTTTTTAAAATGTCTGAAATGTCGGAAATTTGACTCCTGTGCGTGATTTTTGAGCCGAATTCTGACTCTCTGCACCTATTTTTAGTTTCAAAATACGACTTTTCATACCGAAAATATGCCAATTACTGTAAACGGCGATGGGTCATATTTTGCCCAAACCCCCCTGCAGTTTTCAAAATGTCTGAAATGTCGGAAATTTGACTCCTGAGCTTGATTTTTTATCCGAATTCTGTCTCTCTGCACCTATTTTCAGTTTCAAATTACGACTTTTCATACCGAAAATATGCCAATTACTGAAAACTGCGATGGGTCATATTTTGCCAAAACCACCCTGCAGTTTTCAAAATGTCTGAAATGTCGAAAATTTGACTCCTGAGCGTGATTTTTTATCTGAATTCTGACTCTCTACACCTGTTTTCAGTTTCAAATTACGACTTTTTATAATGAAAATATGCCAATTACTGAAAACAGCGATTTGTCATATTTTGCCCAAACCCCCCTGCAGTTTCCAAAATGTCTGAAATGTCGGAAATTTGACTCCTGAGCGTGATTTTTGAGTCGAATTCTGACTCTCTGCACCTATTTTTAGTTTCAAATTACGACGTTTCGTACCGAAAATATGCCAATTACTGAAAACGGCGATGGGTCATATTTTGCGCAAACCCCCCTGCAGTTTTAAAAATGTCTGAAATGTCGAAAGTTTGAATCCGGAGCGTGATTTTTGAGCCGAATTCTGACTCTCTGCACCTACTTTCAGTTTCAAATTACGACGTTTCATACCGAAAATATGCCAATTACTGTAAACGGCGATGGGTCATATTTTGCCCAAACCCCCCTGCAATTTTCAAAATGTCTGAAGTGTCGGAAATTTGACTCCTGAGCGTGATTTTTTATACGAATTCTGAATTTCTGCACCTATTTTCAGTTTCAAATTACGACTTTTTATACCGAAAATATGCCAATTACAGAAAACGGCGATGGGTCATATTTTGCCCCCCCCCCCCTGCAGTTTTCAAAATGTCTGAAATGTCGGAAATTTGACTCCTGAGCGTGATTTTTGAGCCGAATTCTGACTCTCTGCACCTATTTTTAGTTTCAAATTACGACTTTTTATTCCGAAAATATGCCAATTACTGAAAACGGCGATGGGTCATATTTTGCCCAAACCCCCCTGCAGTTTTCAAAATGTCTGAAATGTCGGAAATTTGACTCCTGAGCGTGATTTTTGAGCCGAATTCTGACTCTCTGCATCAATTTTCAGTTTCAAATTACGACGTTTCATACCGAAAAGATGCCAATTATTGTAAACGGCTATGGGTCATATTTTGCCCAAATCCCCCTGCAGTTTTCAAAATGTCTGAAATGTCTGAAATTTGACTCCTGAGCGTGATTTTTTGTCCGAATTCTGACTCTCTTCACCTATTTTCAGTTTCAAATTACGACTTTTTATACCGAAAATATGCCAATTACTGAAAACGGCGATGGGTCATATTTTGCCCAAACCCCCCTGCAGTTTTCAAAATGTCTGAAATGTCGGAAATTTGTCTCCTGAGCGTGATTTTTGAGCCGAATTCTGACTCTCTGCATCAATTTTCAGTTTCCAATTACGACGTTCCATACCGACAATATGCCTATTACTGTAAACAGCGATGGGTCATATTTTGCCCAAACCCCACGGCAGTTTTCAAAATGTCTGAAATGTTGGAAATTTTACTCCTGAGCGTGATTTTTGAGCCGAATTCTGACTCTCTGCACCTATTTTCAGTTTCAAATTACGACTTTTTATACCGAAAATATGCCAATTACTGAAAACGGCGATGGGTCATATTTTGCCCAAACCCCCCTGCAGTTTTCAAAATGTCTGAAATGTCGGAAATTTGACTCCTGAGCGTGATTTTTGAGCCGAATTCTGACTCTCTGCATCAATTTTCAGTTTCAAATTACGACGTTTCATACCGAAAAGATGCCAATTACTGTAAACGGCTATGGGTCATATTTTGCCCAAACCCCCCTGCAGTTTTCAAAATGTCTGAAATGTCTGAAATTTGACTCCTGAGCGTGATTTTTTGTCCGAATTCTGACTCTCTTCACCTATTTTCAGTTTCAAATTACGACTTTTTATACCGAAAATATGCCAATTACTGAAAACGGCGATGGGTCATATTTTGCCCAAACCCCCCTGCAGTTTTCAAAATGTCTGAAGTGTCGGAAATTTGAATCCTGAGCGTGATTTTTGAGCCGAATTCTGACTCTCTGCATCAATTTTCAGTTTCAAATTACGACGTTCTATACCGACAATATGCCAATTAATGTAAACAGCGATGGGTCATATTTTGCCCAAACCCCCCTGCAGTTTTCAAAATGTCTGAAATGTCGGAAATTTGACTCCTGAGCGTGATATTTGAGCCGAATTCTGACTCTCTGCACCTATTTTCAGTTTCTAAATACGACGTTTCATACCGAAAATATGCCAATTACTGTAAACGGCGATGGGTCATATTTTGACCAAACCCCCCTGCAGTTTTCAAAATGTCTGAAATGTCGGAAATTTGACTCCAGAGCGTGATTTTTTATCCGAATTCTGACTCTCTGCACCTATTTTCAGTTTCAAATTACGACTTTTTATACCGAAAATATGCCAATTACTGAAAACGGCGATGGGTCATATTTTGCCCAAACACCCCTGCAGTTTTGAAAATGTCTGAAATGTCGGAAATTTGACTCTTGAGCGTGATTTTTGAGCCGAATACTGACTCTCTGCATTTATTTTCAGTTTCAAATTACGACGTTTCATACCGAAAATATGCCAGTTACTGAAAACAGCGATGGGTCATATTTTGCCCAAACCCCCCTGCAGTTTTTAAAATGTCTGAAATGTCGGAAATTTGACTCCTGAGCGTGATTCTTGAGCCGAATTCTGACTCTCTGCACCTATTTTCAGTTTCAAATTACGATGTTTCATACCGAAAATAAACCAATTACTGTAAACGGCAATGGGTCATAATTTGCCCAAACCCCCCTGCAATTTTCAAAATGTCTGAAATGTCGGAAATTTGACTCCTGAACGTGATTTTTGAGCCGAATTCTGACTCTCTGCACCTATTTTTAGTTTCAAATTACGACGTTTCATACCGAAAATATGCCAATTACTGAAAACGGCTTTGGTTCATATTTTGCCCAAACCCGCCTGCAGTTTTTAAAATGTCTGAAATGTCCGAAATTTGGCTCCTGAGCGTGATTTTTGAGCCGAATTCTGACTCTCTGCACCTATTTTCAGTTTCAAATTACAACGTTTCATTCCGAATATATGCACATTACTGAAAACGGCGATGGGTCATATTTTGCCCAAACCCCCCTGCAGTTTTTAAAATGTCTGAAATGTCGGAAATTTGACTCCTGTGCGTGATTTTTGAGCCGAATTCTGACTCTCTGCACCTATTTTTAGTTTCAAAATACGACGTTTCATACCGAAAATATGCCAATTACTGTAAACGGCGCTGGGTCATATTTTGCCCAAACCCCCCTGCAGTTTTCAAAATGTCTGAAATGTCGGAAATTTGACTCCTGAGCGTGATTTTTTATCCGAATTCTGTCTCTCTGCACCTATTTTCAGTTTCAAATTACGACGTTTCATACCGAAAATATGCACATTACTGAAAACGGCGATGGGTCATATTTTGCCCAAACCCCCCTGCATTTTTTAAAATGTCTGAAATGTCGGAAACTTGACTCCTGTGCGTGATTTTTGAGCCGAATTCTGACTCTCTGCACCTATTTTTAGTTTCAAAATACGACGTTTCATACCGAAAATATGCCAATTACTGAAAACGGCGATGGGTCATATTTTGCCCAAACCCCCCTGCAGTTTTTAAAATGTCTGAAATGTCGGAAATTTGACTCCTGAGCGTGATTTTTGAGCTGAATTCTGACTCTCTGCACCTATTTTCAGTTTCAAAATACGACTTTTTATACCGAAAATATGCCAATTACTGAAAACGGCGATGGGTCATATTTTGCCCAAACCCCCCTGCAGTTTTCAAAATGTCTGAAATGTCGGAAATTTGACTCCTGAGCGTGATTTTTGAGCCGAATTCTGACTCTCTGCATCAATTTTCAGTTTCAAATTACGACGTTTCATACCGAAAAGATGCCAATTTCTGTAAACGGCTATGGGTCATATTTTGCCCAAATCCCCCTGCAGTTTTCAAAATGTCTGAAATGTCTGAAATTTGACTCCTGAGCGTGATTTTTTGTCCGAATTCTGACTCTCTTCACCTATTTTCAGTTTCAAATTACGACTTTTTATACCGAAAATATGCCAATTACTGAAAACGGCGATGGGTCATATTTTGCCCAAACCCCCCTGCAGTTTTCAAAATGTCTGAAATGTCGGAAATTTGACTCCTGAGCGTGATTTTTGAGCCGAATTCTGACTCTCTGCATCAATTTTCAGTTTCCAATTACGACGTTCCATACCGACAATATGCCAATTACTGTAAACAGCGATGGGTCATATTTTGCCCAAACCCCACTGCAGTTTTCAAAATGTCTGAAATGTTGGAAATTTTACTCCTGAGCGTGATTTTTGAGCCGAATTCTGACTCTCTGCACCTATTTTCAGTTTCAAATTACGCCTTTTTATACCGAAAATATGCCAATTACTGAAAACGGCGATGGGTCATATTTTGCCCAAACCCCCCTGCAGTTTTCAAAATGTCTGAAATGTCGGAAATTTGACTCCTGAGCGTGATTTTTGAGCCGAATTCTGACTCTCTGCATCAATTTTCAGTTTCAAATTACGACGTTTCATACCGAAAAGATGCCAATTACTGTAAACGGCTATGGGTCATATTTTGCCCAAACCCCCCTGCAGTTTTCAAAATGTCTGAAATGTCTGAAATTTTACTCCTGAGCGTGATTTTTTGTCCGAATTCTGACTCTCTTCACCTATTTTCAGTTTCAAATTACGACTTTTTATACCGAAAATATGCCAATTACTGAAAACGTCGATGGGTCATATTTTGCCCAAACCCCCCTGCAGTTTTCAAAATGTCTGAAGTGTCGGAAATTTTAATCCTGAGCGTGATTTTTGAGCCGAATTCTGACTCTCTGCATCAATTTTCAGTTTCAAATTACGACGTTCCATACCGACAATATGCCAATTACTGTAAACAGCGATGGGTCATATTTTGCCCAAACCTCCCTGCAGTTTTCAAAATGTCTGAAATGTCGGAAATTTGACTCCTGAGCGTGATATTTGAGCCGAAATCTGACTCTCTGCACCTATTTGCAGTTTCAAAATACGACGTTTCATACCGAAAATATGCCAATTACTGTAAACGGCGATGGGTCATATTTTGACCAAACCCCCCTGCAGTTTTCAAATTGTCTGAAATGTCGGAAATTTGACTCCTGAGCGTGATTTTTTATCCGAATTCTGACTCTCTGCACCTATTTTCAGTTTCAAATTACGACTTTTTATACCGAAAATATGCCAATTACTGAAAACGGCGATGGGTCATATTTTGCCCAAACACCCCTGCAGTTTTGAAAATGTCTGAAATGTCGGAAATTTGACTCTTGAGCGTGATTTTTGAGCCGAATACTGACTCTCTGCATTTATTTTCAGTTTCAAATTACGACGTTTCATACCGAAAATATGCCAGTTACTGAAAACAGCGATGGGTCATATTTTGCCCAAACCCCCCTGCAGTTTTTAAAATGTCTGAAATGTCGGAAATTTGACTCCTGAGCGTGACTCTTGAGCCGAATTCTGACTCTCTGCACCTATTTTTAGTTTCAAATTACGACGTTTCATACCGAAAATATGCCAATTACTGAAAACGGCGATGGTTCATATTTTGCCCAAACCCCCCTGCAGTTTTCAAAATGTCTGAAATGTCGGAAATTTGACTCCTGAGCGTGATTTTTGAGCCGAATTCTGACTCTCTGCATCAATTTTCAGTTTCAAATTACGACGTTTCATACCGAAAAGATGCCAATTACTGTAAACGGCTATGGGTCATATTTTGCCCAAACCCCCCTGCAGTTTTCAAAATGTCTGAAATGTCTGAAATTTGACTCCTGAGCGTGATTTTTTGTCCGAATTCTGACTCTCTTCACCTATTTTCAGTTTCAAATTACGACTTTTTATACCGAAAATATGCCAATTACTGAAAACGGCGATGGGTCATATTTTGCCCAAACCCCCCTGCAGTTTTCAAAATGTCTGAAGTGTCGGAAATTTGAATCCTGAGCGTGATTTTTGAGCCGAATTCTGACTCTCTGCATCAATTTTCAGTTTCAAATTACGACGTTCTATACCGACAATATGCCAATTACTGTAAACAGCGATGGGTCATATTTTGCCCAAACCCCCCTGCAGTTTTCAAAATGTCTGAAATGTCGGAAATTTGACTCCTGAGCGTGATATTTGAGCCGAATTCTGACTCTCTGCACCTATTTTCAGTTTCTAAATACGACGTTTCATACCGAAAATATGCCAATTACTGTAAACGGCGATGGGTCATATTTTGACCAAACCCCCCTGCAGTTTTTAAAATGTCTGAAATGTTCGAAATTTGGATCCTGAGCGTGATTTTTGAGCCGAATTCTGACTCTCTGCACCTATTTTCAGTTTCAAATTACAACGTTTCATTCCGAAAATATGCACATTACTGAAAACGGCGATGGGTCATATTTTGCCCAAACCCCCCTGCAGTTTTTAAAATGTCTGAAATGTCGGAAATTTGACTCCTGTGCGTGATTTTTGAGCCGAATTCTGACTCTCTGCACCAATTTTTAGTTTCAAAATACGACGTTTCATACCGAAAATATGCCAATTACTGTAAACGGCGCTGGGTCATATTTTGCCCAAACCCCCCTGCAGTTTTCAAAATGTCTGAAATGTCGGAAATTTGACTCCTGAGCGTGATTTTTTATCCGAATTCTGTCTCTCTGCACCTATTTTCAGTTTCAAATTACGACGTTTCATACCGAAAATATGCACATTACTGAAAACGGCGATGGGTCATATTTTGCCCAAACCCCCCGGCAGTTTTTAAAATGTCTGAAATGTCGGAAACTTGACTCCTGTGCGTGATTTTTGAGCCGAATTCTGACTCTCTGCACCTATTTTTAGTTTCAAAATACGACGTTTCATACCGAAAATATGCCAATTACTGTAAACGGCTATGCGTCATATTTTGCCCAAATCCCCCTGCAGTTTTCAAAATGTCTGAAATGTCTGAAATTTGACTCCTGAGCGTGATTTTTTGTCCGAATTCTGACTCTCTTCACCTATTTTCAGTTTCAAATTACGACTTTTTATACCGAAAATATGCCAATTACTGAAAACGGCGATGGGTCATATTTTGCCCAAACCCCCCTGCAGTTTTCAAAATGTCTGAAATGTCGGAAATTTGACTCCTGAGCGTGATTTTTGAGCCGAATTCTGACTCTCTGCATCAATTTTCAGTTTCCAATTACGACGTTCCATACCGACAATATGCCAATTACTGAAAACGTCGATGGGTCATATTTTGCCCAAACCCCCCTGCAGTTTTCAAAATGTCTGAAGTGTCGGAAATTTTAATCCTGAGCGTGATTTTTGAGCCGAATTCTGACTCTCTGCATCAATTTTCAGTTTCAAATTACGACGTTCCATACCGACAATATGCCAATTACTGTAAACAGCGATGGGTCATATTTTGCCCAAACCCCCCTGCAGTTTTCAAAATGTCTGAAATGTCGGAAATTTGACTCCTGAGCGTGATATTTGAGCCGAATTCTGACTCTCTGCACCTATTTGCAGTTTCAAAATACGACGTTTCATACCGAAAATATGCCAATTACTGTAAACGGCGATGGGTCATATTTTGACCAAACCCCCCTGCAGTTTTCAAAATGTCTGAAATGTCGGAAATTTGACTCCTGAGCGTGATTTTTTATCCGAATTCTGACTCTCTGCACCTATTTTCAGTTTCAAATTACGACTTTTTATACCGAAAATATGCCAATTACAGAAAACGGCGATGGGTCATATTTTGCCCAAACACCCCTGCAGTTTTGAAAATGTCTGAAATGTCGGAAATTTGACTCTTGAGCGTGATTTTTGAGCCGAATACTGACTCTCTGCATTTATTTTCAGTTTCAAATTACGACGTTTCATACCGAAAATATGCCAGTTACTGAAAACAGCGATGGGTCATATTTTGCCCAAACCCCCCTGCAGTTTTTAAAAAGTCTGAAATGTCGGAAATTTGACTCCTGAGCGTGATTCTTGAGCCGAATTCTGACTCTCTGCACCTATTTTTAGTTTCAAATTACGACGTTTCATACCGAAAATATGCCAATTACTGAAAACGGCGATGGTTCATATTTTGCCCAAACCCCCCTGCAGTTTTTAAAATGTCTGAAATGTCGGAAATTTGGCTCCTGAGCGTGATTTTTGAGCCGAATTCTGACTCTCTGCACCTATTTTCAGTTTCAAATTACGACGTTTCATTCCGAAAATATGCACATTACTGAAAACGGCGATGGGTCATATTTTGCCCAAACCCCCCTGCAGTTTTTAAAATGTCTGAAATGTCGGAAATTTGACTCCTGTGCGTGATTTTTAAGCCGAATTCTGACTCTCTGCACCTATTTTTAGTTTCAAAATACGACGTTTCATACCGAAAATATGCCAATTACTGTAAACGGCGATGGGTCATATTTTGCCCAAACCCCCCTGCAGTTTTCAAAATGTCTGAAATGTCGGAAATTTGACTCCTGAGCGTGATTTTTTATCCGAATTCTGTCTCTCTGCACCTATTTTCAGTTTCAAATTACGACTTTTCATACAGAAAATATGCCAATTACTGAAAACGGCGATGGGTCATATTTTGCCCAAACCCCCCTGCAGTTTTCAAAATGTCTGAAATGTCGAAAATTTGACTCTTGAGCGTGATTTTTTTATCTGAATTCTAACTCTCTACACCTGTTTTCAGTTTCAAATTACGACTTTTTATAATGAAAATATGCCAATTACTGAAAACGGCGATTGGTCATATTTTGCCCAAACCCCCCTGCAGTTTTCAAAATGTCTGAAATGTCGGAAATTTGACTCCTAAGCGTGATTTTTGAGCCGAATTGTGATTCTCTGCACCTATTTTCAGTTTCAAATTACGACGTTTCATACCGAAAATATGCCAATTACTGAAAACGGCGATGGGTCATATTTTGCCCAAACCCCCCTTGCAGTTTTTAAAATGTCTGGAATGTCGGAAATTTGACTCCTGAGCGTGATTTTTGAGCCGAATTCTGACTATCTGCACCTATTTTAAGTTTCAAATTACGACGTTCTATACCGACAATATGCCAATTACTGTAAACAGCGATGGGTCATATTTTGCCCAAACCCCACTGCAGTTTTCAAAATGTCTGAAATGTCGGAAATTTGACTCCTGAGCGTGATTTTTGAGCCGAATTCTGACTCTCTGCATCAATTTTCAGTTTCAAATTACGACGTTTCATACCGAAAAGATGCCAATTACTGTAAACGGCTATGGGTCATATTTTGCCCAAACCCCCCTGCAGTTTTCAAAATGTCTGAAATGTCTGAAATTTGACTCCAGAGCGTGATTTTTTGTCCGAATTCTGACTCTCTTCACCTATTTTCAGTTTCAAATTACGACTTTTTATACCGAAAATATGCCAATTACTGAAAACGGCGATGGGTCATATTTTGCCCAAACCCCCCTGCAGTTTTCAAAATGTCTGAAGTGTCGGAAATTTTAATCCTGAGCGTGATTTTTGAGCCGAATTCTGACTCTCTGCATCAATTTTCAGTTTCAAATTACGACGTTCCATACCGACAATATGCCAATTACTGTAAACAGCGATGGGTCATATTTTGCACAAACCCCCCTGCAGTTTTCAAAATGTCTGAAATGTCGGAAATTTGACTCCTGAGCGTGATATTTGAGCCGAATTCTGACTCTCTGCCCCTATTTTCAGTTTCAAAATACGACGTTTCATACCGAAAATATGCCAATTACTGTAAACGGCGATGGGTCATATTTTGACCAAACCCCCCTGCAGTTTTCAAAATGTCTGAAATGTCGGAAAGTTGACTCCTGAGCGTGATTTTTTATCCGAATTCTGACTCTCTGCACCTATTTTCAGTTTCAAATTACGAATTTTTATACCGAAAATATGCCAATTACTGAAAACGGCGATGGGTCATATTTTGCCCAAACACCCCTGCAGTTTTGAAAATGTCTGAAATGTCGGAAATTTGACTCTTGAGCGTGATTTTTGAGCCGAATACTGACTCTCTGCATTTATTTTCAGTTTCAAATTACGACGTTTCATACCGAAAATATGCCAGTTACTGAAAACAGCGATGGGTCATATTTTGCCCAAACCCCCCTGCAGTTTTTAAAATGTCTGAAATGTCGGAAATTTGACTCCTGTGCGTGATTTTTGAGCCGAATTCTGACTCTCTGCACCTATTTTTAGTTTCAAAATACGACGTTTCATACCGAAAATATGCCAATTACTGTAAACGGCGATGGGTCATATTTTGCCCAAACCCCCCTGCAGTTTTCAAAATGTCTGAAATGTCGGAAATTTGACTCCTGAGCGTGATTTTTTATCCGAATTCTGTCTCTCTGCACCTATTTTCAGTTGCAAATTACGACTTTTCATACCGAAAATATGCCAATTACTGAAAACGGCGATGGGTCATATTTTGCCCAAACCCCCCTGCAGTTTTCAAAATGTCTGAAATGTCGAAAATTTGACTCCTGAGCGTGATTTTTTTATCTGAATTCTAACTCTCTACACCTGTTTTCAGTTTCAAATTACGACTTTTTATAATGAAAATATGCCAATTACTGAAAACGGCGATTGGTCATATTTTGCCCAAACCCCCCTGCAGTTTACAAAATGTCTGAAATGTCGGAAATTTGACTCCTAAGCGTGATTTTTGAGCCGAATTGTGATTCTCTGCACCTATTTTCAGTTTCAAATTACGACGTTTCATACCGAAAATATGCCAATTACTGAAAACGGCGATGGGTCATATTTTGCCCAAACCCCCCCTGCAGTTTTTAAAATGTCTGGAATGTCGGAAATTTGACACCTGAGCGTGATTTTTGAGCTGAATTCTGACTATCTGCACCTATTTTCAGTTTCAAATTACGACTTTTTATACCGAAAATATGCCAATTACTGAAAACGGCGATGGGTCATATTTTGCCCAAACCCCCCTGCAGTTTTCAAAATGTCTGAAATGTCTGAAATTTGACTCCTGAGCGTGATTTTTTGTCCGAATTCTGACTCTCTTCACCTTTTTTCAGTTTCAAATTACGACTTTTTATACCGAAAATATGCCAATTACTGAAAACGGCGATGGGTCATATTTTGCCCAAACCCCCCTGCAGTTTCCAAAATGTCTGAAGTGTCGGAAATTTGAATCCTGAGCGTGATTTTTAAGCCGAATTCTGACTCTCTGCATCAATTTTCAGTTTCAAATTACGACGTTCCATACCGACAATATGCCAATTACTGTAAACAGCGATGGGTCATATTTTGCCCAAACCCCCCTGCAGTTTTCAAAATGTCTGAAATGTCGGAAATTTGACTCCTGAGCGTGATATTTGAGCCGAATTCTGACTCTCTGCACCTATTTTCAGTTTCAAATTACGACGTTTCATACCGAAAATATGCCAGTTACTGAAAACAGCGATGGGTCATATTTTGCCCAAACCCCCCTGCAGTTTTTAAAATGTCTGAAATGTCGGAAATTTGACTCCTGAGCGTGATTCTTGAGCCGAATTCTGACTCTCTGCACCTATTTTCAGTTTTAAATTACGATGTTTCATACCGAAAATAAACCAATTACTGTAAACGGCAATGGGTCATATTTTGCCCAAACCCCCCTGCAGTTTTCAAAATGTCTGAAATGTCGGAAATTTGACTCCTGAACGTGATTTTTGAGCCGAATTCTGACTCTCTGCACCTATTTTTAGTTTCAAATTACGACGTTTCATACCGAAAATATGTCAATTACTGAAAACGGCGATGGTTCATATTTTGCCCAAACCCCCCTGCAGTTTTTAAAATGTCTGAAATGTCGGAAATTTGGCTCCTGAGCGTGATTTTTGAGCCGAATTCTGACTCTCTGCACCTATTTACAGTTTCAAATTACGACGTTTCA
Organism: Procambarus clarkii; assembly: GCF_040958095.1. Classification (NCBI taxonomy): domain Eukaryota; kingdom Metazoa; phylum Arthropoda; class Malacostraca; order Decapoda; family Cambaridae; genus Procambarus; species Procambarus clarkii. The sequence goes on along the minus strand of NW_027189228.1, from coordinate 97,833 downwards.
TTCCGAAAATATGCACATTACTGAAAACGGCGATGGGTCATATTTTGCCCAAACCCCCCTGCAGTTTTTGAAATGTCTGTAATGTCGGAAATTTGACTCCTGTGCGTGATTTTTGAGCCGAATTCTGACTCTCTGCACCTATTTTTAGTTTCAAAATACGACGTTTCATACCGAAAATATGCCAATTACTGTAAACGGCGATGGGTCATATTTTGCCCAAACCCCCCTGCAGTTTTCAAAATGTCTGAAATGTCTGAAATTTGACTCCTGAGCGTGATTTTTTGTCCGAATTCTGACTCTCTTCACCTATTTTCAGTTTCAAATTACGACTTTTTATACCGAAAATATGCCAATTACTGAAAACGGCGATGGGTCATATTTTGCCCAAACCCCCCCTGCAGTTTTCAAAATGTCTGAAGTGTCGGAAATTTTAATCCTGAGCGTGATTTTTGAGCCGAATTCTGACTCTCTGCATCAATTTTCAGTTTCAAATTACGACGTTCCATACCGACAATATGCCAATTACTGTAAACAGCGATGGGTCATATTTTGCCCAAACCCCCCTGCAGTTTTCAAAATGTCTAAAATGTCGGAAATTTGACTCCTGAGCGTGATATTTGAGCCGAATTCTGACTCTCTGCCCCTATTTTCAGTTTCAAAATACGACGTTTCATACCGAAAATATGCCAATTACTGTAAACGGCGATGGGTCATATTTTGACCAAACCCCCCTGCAGTTTTCAAAATGTCTGAAATGTCGGAAAGTTGACTCCTGAGCGTGATTTTTTATCCGAATTCTGACTCTCTGCACCTATTTTCAGTTTCAAATTACGAATTTTTATACCGAAAATATGTCAATTACTGAAAACGGCGATGGGTCATATTTTGCCCAAACACCCCTGCAGTTTTAAAAATGTCTGAAATGTCGGAAATTTGACTCTTGAGCGTGATTTTTGAGCCGAATACTGACTCTCTGCATTTATTTTCAGTTTCAAATTACGACGTTTCATACCGAAAATATGCCAGTTACTGAAAACAGCGATGGGTCATATTTTGCCCAAACCCCCCTGCAGTTTTTAAAATGTCTGAAATGTCGGAAATTTGACTCCTGTGCGTGATTTTTGAGCCGAATTCTGACTCTCTGCACCTATTTTTAGTTTTAAAATACGACGTTTCATACCGAAAATATGCCAATTACTGTAAACGGCGATGGGTCATATTTTGCCCAAACCCCCCTGCAGTTTTCAAAATGTCTGAAATGTCGGAAATTTGACTCCTGAGCGTGATTTTTTATCCGAATTCTGTCTCTCTGCACCTATTTTCAGTTTCAAATTACGACTTTTCATACCGAAAATATGCCAATTACTGAAAACGGCGATGGGTCATATTTTGCCCAAACCCCCCTGCAGTTTTCAAAATGTCTGAAATGTCGAAAATTTGACTCCTGAGCGTGATTTTTTTATCTGAATTCTAACTCTCTACACCTGTTTTCAGTTTCAAATTACGACTTTTTATAATGAAAATATGCCAATTACTGAAAACGGCGATTGGTCATATTTTGCCCAAACCCCCCTGCAGTTTACAAAATGTCTGAAATGTCGGAAATTTGACTCCTAAGCGTGATTTTTGAGCCGAATTGTGATTCTCTGCACCTATTTTCAGTTTCAAATTACGACGTTTCATACCGAAAATATGCCAATTACTGAAAACAGCGATGGGTCATATTTTGCCCAAACCCCCCCTGCAGTTTTTAAAATGTCTGGAATGTCGGAAATTTGACACCTGAGCGTGATTTTTGAGCTGAATTCTGACTATCTGCACCTATTTTCAGTTTCAAATTACGACTTTTTATACCGAAAATATGCCAATTACTGAAAACGGCGATGGGTCATATTTTGCCCAAACCCCCCTGCAGTTTTCAAAATGTCTGAAATGTCTGAAATTTGACTCCTGAGCGTGATTTTTTGTCCGAATTCTGACTCTCTGCACCTATTTTCAGTTTCAAATTACGAATTTTTATACCGAAAATATGTCAATTACTGAAAACGGCGATGGGTCATATTTTGCCCAAACACCCCTGCAGTTTTAAAAATGTCTGAAATGTCGGAAATTTGACTCTTGAGCGTGATTTTTGAGCCGAATACTGACTCTCTGCATTTATTTTCAGTTTCAAATTACGACGTTTCATACCGAAAATATGCCAGTTACTGAAAACAGCGATGGGTCATATTTTGCCCAAACCCCCCTGCAGTTTTTAAAATGTCTGAAATGTCGGAAATTTGACTCCTGTGCGTGATTTTTGAGCCGAATTCTGACTCTCTGCACCTATTTTTAGTTTTAAAATACGACGTTTCATACCGAAAATATGCCAATTACTGTAAACGGCGATGGGTCATATTTTGCCCAAACCCCCCTGCAGTTTTCAAAATGTCTGAAATGTCGGAAATTTGACTCCTGAGCGTGATTTTTTATCCGAATTCTGTCTCTCTGCACCTATTTTCAGTTTCAAATTACGACTTTTCATACCGAAAATATGCCAATTACTGAAAACGGCGATGGGTCATATTTTGCCCAAACCCCCCTGCAGTTTTCAAAATGTCTGAAATGTCGAAAATTTGACTCCTGAGCGTGATTTTTTTATCTGAATTCTAACTCTCTACACCTGTTTTCAGTTTCAAATTACGACTTTTTATAATGAAAATATGCCAATTACTGAAAACGGCGATTGGTCATATTTTGCCCAAACCCCCCTGCAGTTTACAAAATGTCTGAAATGTCGGAAATTTGACTCCTAAGCGTGATTTTTGAGCCGAATTGTGATTCTCTGCACCTATTTTCAGTTTCAAATTACGACGTTTCATACCGAAAATATGCCAATTACTGAAAACAGCGATGGGTCATATTTTGCCCAAACCCCCCCTGCAGTTTTTAAAATGTCTGGAATGTCGGAAATTTGACACCTGAGCGTGATTTTTGAGCTGAATTCTGACTATCTGCACCTATTTTCAGTTTCAAATTACGACTTTTTATACCGAAAATATGCCAATTACTGAAAACGGCGATGGGTCATATTTTGCCCAAACCCCCCTGCAGTTTTCAAAATGTCTGAAATGTCTGAAATTTGACTCCTGAGCGTGATTTTTTGTCCGAATTCTGACTCTCTTCACCTTTTTTCAGTTTCAAATTACGACTTTTTATACCGAAAATATGCCAATTACTGAAAACGGCGATGGGTCATATTTTGCCCAAACCCCCCTGCAGTTTCCAAAATGTCTGAAGTGTCGGAAATTTGAATCCTGAGCGTGATTTTTAAGCCGAATTCTGACTCTCTGCATCAATTTTCAGTTTCAAATTACGACGTTCCATACCGACAATATGCCAATTACTGTAAACAGCGATGGGTCATATTTTGCCCAAACCCCCCTGCAGTTTTCAAAATGTCTGAAATGTCGGAAATTTGACTCCTGAGCGTGATATTTGAGCCGAATTCTGACTCTCTGCACCTATTTTCAGTTTCAAATTACGACGTTTCATACCGAAAATATGCCAGTTACTGAAAACAGCGATGGGTCATATTTTGCCCAAACCCCCCTGCAGTTTTTAAAATGTCTGAAATGTCGGAAATTTGACTCCTGAGCGTGATTCTTGAGCCGAATTCTGACTCTCTGCACCTATTTTCAGTTTTAAATTACGATGTTTCATACCGAAAATAAACCAATTACTGTAAACGGCAATGGGTCATATTTTGCCCAAACCCCCCTGCAGTTTTCAAAATGTCTGAAATGTCGGAAATTTGACTCCTGAACGTGATTTTTGAGCCGAATTCTGACTCTCTGCACCTATTTTTGGTTTCAAATTACGACGTTTCATACCGAAAATATGTCAATTACTGAAAACGGCGATGGTTCATATTTTGCCCAAACCCCCCTGCAGTTTTTAAAATGTCTGAAATGTCGGAAATTTGGCTCCTGAGCGTGATTTTTGAGCCGAATTCTGACTCTCTGCACCTATTTACAGTTTCAAATTACGACGTTTCATTCCGAAAATATGCACATTACTGAAAACGGCGATGGGTCATATTTTGCCCAAACCCCCCTGCAGTTTTTGAAATGTCTGTAATGTCGGAAATTTGACTCCTGTGCGTGATTTTTGAGCCGAATTCTGACTCTCTGCACCTATTTTTAGTTTCAAAATACGACGTTTCATACCGAAAATATGCCAATTACTGTAAACGGCGATGGGTCATATTTTGCCCAAACCCCCCTGCAGTTTTCAAAATGTCTGAAATGTCTGAAATTTGACTCCTGAGCGTGATTTTTTGTCCGAATTCTGACTCTCTTCACCTATTTTCAGTTTCAAATTACGACTTTTTATACCGAAAATATGCCAATTACTGAAAACGGCGATGGGTCATATTTTGCCCAAACCCCCCTGCAGTTTTCAAAATGTCTGAAGTGTCGGAAATTTTAATCCTGAGCGTGATTTTTGAGCCGAATTCTGACTCTCTGCATCAATTTTCAGTTTCAAATTACGACGTTCCATACCGACAATATGCCAATTACTGTAAACAGCGATGGGTCATATTTTGCCCAAACCCCCCTGCAGTTTTCAAAATGTCTAAAATGTCGGAAATTTGAATCCTGAGCGTGATATTTGAGCCGAATTCTGACTCTCTGCCCCTATTTTCAGTTTCAAAATACGACGTTTCATACCGAAAATATGCCAATTACTGTAAACGGCGATGGGTCATATTTTGACCAAACCCCCCTGCAGTTTTCAAAATGTCTGAAATGTCGGAAAGTTGACTCCTGAGCGTGATTTTTTATCCGAATTCTGACTCTCTGCACCTATTTTCAGTTTCAAATTACGAATTTTTATACCGAAAATATGCCAATTACTGAAAACGGCGATGGGTCATATTTTGCCCAAACACCCCTGCAGTTTTAAAAATGTCTGAAATGTCGGAAATTTGACTCTTGAGCGTGATTTTTGAGCCGAATACTGACTCTCTGCATTTATTTTCAGTTTCAAATTACGACGTTTCATACCGAAAATATGCCAGTTACTGAAAACAGCGATGGGTCATATTTTGCCCAAACCCCCCTGCAGTTTTTAAAATGTCTGAAATGTCGGAAATTTGACTCCTGTGCGTGATTTTTGAGCCGAATTCTGACTCTCTGCACCTATTTTTAGTTTTAAAATACGACGTTTCATACCGAAAATATGCCAATTACTGTAAACGGCGATGGGTCATATTTTGCCCAAACCCCCCTGCAGTTTTCAAAATGTCTGAAATGTCGGAAATTTGACTCCTGAGCGTGATTTTTTATCCGAATTCTGTCTCTCTGCACCTATTTTCAGTTTCAAATTACGACTTTTCATACCGAAAATATGCCAATTACTGAAAACGGCGATGGGTCATATTTTGCCCAAACCCCCCTGCAGTTTTCAAAATGTCTGAAATGTCGAAAATTTGACTCCTGAGCGTGATTTTTTTATCTGAATTCTAACTCTCTACACCTGTTTTCAGTTTCAAATTACGACTTTTTATAATGAAAATATGCCAATTACTGAAAACGGCGATTGGTCATATTTTGCCCAAACCCCCCTGCAGTTTACAAAATGTCTGAAATGTCGGAAATTTGACTCCTAAGCGTGATTTTTGAGCCGAATTGTGATTCTCTGCACCTATTTTCAGTTTCAAATTATGACGTTTCATACCGAAAATATGCCAATTACTGAAAACAGCGATGGGTCATATTTTGCCCAAACCCCCCCTGCAGTTTTTAAAATGTCTGGAATGTCGGAAATTTGACACCTGAGCGTGATTTTTGAGCTGAATTCTGACTATCTGCACCTATTTTCAGTTTCAAATTACGACTTTTTATACCGAAAATATGCCAATTACTGAAAACGGCGATGGGTCATATTTTGCCCAAACCCCCCTGCAGTTTTCAAAATGTCTGAAATGTCTGAAATTTGACTCCTGAGCGTGATTTTTTGTCCGAATTCTGACTCTCTTCACCTTTTTTCAGTTTCAAATTACGACTTTTTATACCGAAAATATGCCAATTACTGAAAACGGCGATGGGTCATATTTTGCCCAAACCCCCCTGCAGTTTCCAAAATGTCTGAAGTGTCGGAAATTTGAATCCTGAGCGTGATTTTTAAGCCGAATTCTGACTCTCTGCATCAATTTTCAGTTTCAAATTACGACGTTCCATACCGACAATATGCCAATTACTGTAAACAGCGATGGGTCATATTTTGCCCAAACCCCCCTGCAGTTTTCAAAATGTCTGAAATGTCGGAAATTTGACTCCTGAGCGTGATATTTGAGCCGAATTCTGACTCTCTGCACCTATTTTCAGTTTCAAATTACGACGTTTCATACCGAAAATATGTCAGTTACTGAAAACGGCGATGGTTCATATTTTGCCCAAACCCCCCCCCCCCCCCTGCAGTTTTTAAAATGTCTGGAATGTCGGAAATTTGACACCTGAGTGTGATTTTTGAGCTGAATTCTGACTATCTGCACCTATTTTCAGTTTCAAATTACGACTTTTTATACCGAAAATATGCCAATTACTGAAAACGGCGATGGGTCATATTTTGCCCAAACCCCCCTGCAGTTTTCAAAATGTCTGAAATGTCGGAAATTTGACTCTTGAACGTGATTTTTGAGCCGAATTCTGACTCTCTGCACCTATTTTTAGTTTCAAATTACGACGTTTCATACCGAAAATATGTCAATTACTGAAAACGGCGATGGTTCATATTTTGCAAAAACCCCCCTGCAGTTTTTAAAATGTCTGAAATGTCGGAAATTTGGCTCCTGAGCGTGATTTTTGAGCCGAATTCTGACTCTCTGCACCTATTTACAGTTTCAAATTACGACGTTTCATTCCGAAAATATGCACATTACTGAAAACGGCGATGGGTCATATTTTGCCCAAACCCCCCTGCAGTTTTTGAAATGTCTGTAATGTCGGAAATTTGACTCCTGTGCGTGATTTTTTAGCCGAATTCTGACTCTCTGCACCTATTTTTAGTTTCAAAATACGACGTTTCATACCGAGAATATGCCAATTACTGTAAACGGCGATGGGTCATATTTTGCCCAAACCCCCCTGCAGTTTTCAAAATGTCTGAAATGTCGGAAATTTGACTCCTGAGCGTGATTTTTTATCCGAATCTGTCTCTCTGCACCTATTTTCAGTTTCAAATTACGACTTTTCATACCGAAAATATGCCAATTACTGAAAACGGCGATGGGTCATATTTTGCCCAAACCCCCCTGCAGTTTTCAAAATGTCTGAAATGTCGAAAATTTGACTCCTAAGCGTGATTTTTGAGCCGAATTGTAATTCTCTGCACCTATTTTCAGTTTCAAATTACGACGTTTCATACCGAAAATATGCCAATTACTGAAAACGGCGATGGGTCATATTTTGCCCCCCCCCCCCCCTGCAGTTTTTAAAATGTCTGGAATGTCGGAAATTTGACACCTGAGCGTGATTTTTGAGCTGAATTCTGACTATCTGCACCTATTTTCAGTTTCAAATTACGACTTTTTATACCGAAAATATGCCAATTACTGAAAACGGCGATGGGTCATATTTTGCCCAAACCCCCCTGCAGTTTTCAAAATGTCTGAAATGTCTTAAATTTGACTCCTGAGCGTGATTTTTGAGCCGAATTCTGACTCTCTGCATCAATTTTCAGTTTCAAATTACGACGTTCCATACCGACAATATGCCAATAACCGTAAACAGCGATGGGTCATATTTTGCCCAAACCCCCCTGCAGTTTTCAAAATGTCTGAAATGTCGGAAATTAGACTCCTGAGCGTGATTTTTGAGCCGAATTCTGACTCTCTGCACCTATTTTCAGTTTCAAAATACGACGTTTCATACCGAAAATATGCCAATTACTGTAAATGGCGATGGGTCATATTTTGCCCAAACCCCCCTGCAGTTTTCAAAATGTCTGAAATGTCGGAAATTTGACTCCTGAGCGTGATTTTTTATCCGAATTCTGACTCTCTGCATTTATTTTCAGTTTCAAATTACGACTTTTTATACCGAAAATATGCCAATTACTGAAAACGGCGATGGGTCATATTTTTGCCCAAACCCCCCTGCAGTTTTGAAAATGTCTGAAATGTCGGAAATTTGACTCTAGAGCGTGATTTTTGAGCCTAATACTGACTCTCTGCATTTATTTTCAGTTTCAAATTACGAATTTTTATACCGAAAATATGCCAATTACTGAAAACGGCGATGGGTCATATTTTGCCCAAACCCCCCTGCAGTTTTTAAAATGTCCGAAATGTCGGAAATTTGACTCCTGAGCGTGATTCTTGAGCCGAAATCTGACTCTCTGCACCTATTTTCAGTTTGAAATTACGATGTTTCATACCGAAAATAAAACAATTACTGTAAACAGCGATGGGTCATATTTTGCCCAAACCCCCCCTGCAGTTTTCAAAATGTCTGAAATGTCGGAAATTTGACTCCTGAGCGAGATTTTTTATCCGAATTCTGACTCTCTGCACCTATTTTCAGTTTCAAATTACGACTTTTTATACCGAAAATATGCCAATTACTGAAAACGGCGATGGGTCATATTTTGCCAAAACCCCCCCTGCAGTTTTCATAATGTCTGAAATGTCGGAAATTTGACTCCTGAGCGTGATTTTTGAGCCGAATTCTGACTGTCTGCACCTATTTTCAGTTTCAAATTACGACTTTTTATACAGAAAATATGCCAATTACTGAAAACGGCGATGGGTCATATTTTGCCCAAACCCCCCTGCAGTTTTCAAAATGTCTGAAATGTCTTAAATTTGACTCCTGAGCGTGATTTTTGAGCCGAATTCTGACTCTCTGCATCAATTTTCAGTTTCAAATTACGACGTTCCATACCGACAATATGCCAATAACCGTAAACAGCGATGGGTCATATTTTGCCCAAACCCCCCTGCAGTTTTCAAAATGTCTGAAATGTCGGAAATTAGACTCCTGAGCGTGATTTTTGAGCCGAATTCTGACTCTCTGCACCTATTTTCAGTTTCAAAATACGACGTTTCATACCGAAAATATGCCAATTACTGTAAATGGCGATGGGTCATATTTTGCCCAAACCCCCCTGCAGTTTTCAAAATGTCTGAAATGTCGGAAATTTGACTCCTGAGCGTGATTTTTTATCCGAATTCTGACTCTCTGCATTTATTTTCAGTTTCAAATTACGACTTTTTATACCGAAAATATGCCAATTATTGAAAACGGCGATGGGTCATATTTTTGCCCAAACCCCCCTGCAGTTTTGAAAATGTCTGAAATGTCGGAAATTTGACTCTAGAGCGTGATTTTTGAGCCTAATACTGACTCTCTGCATTTATTTTCAGTTTCAAATTACGACTTTTTATACCGAAAATATGCCAATTACTGAAAACGGCGATGGGTCATATTTTGCCCAAACCCCCCTGCAGTTTTTAAAATGTCCGAAATGTCGGAAATTTGACTCCTGAGCGTGATTCTTGAGCCGAAATCTGACTCTCTGCACCTATTTTCAGTTTCAAATTACGATGTTTCATACCGAAAATAAAACAATTACTGTAAACAGCGATGGGTCATATTTTGCCCAAACCCCCCCTGCAGTTTTCAAAATGTCTGAAATGTCGGAAATTTGACTCCTGAGCGAGATTTTTTATCCGAATTCTGACTCTCTGCACCTATTTTCAGTTTCAAATTACGACTTTTTATACCGAAAATATGCCAATTGCTGAAAACGGCGATGGGTCATATTTTGCCCAAACCCCCCCTGCAGTTTTCATAATGTCTGAAATGTCGGAAATTTGACTCCTGAGCGTGATTTTTGAGCCGAATTCTGACTCTCTGCACCTATTTTCAGTTTCAAATTACGACTTTTTATACAGAAAATATGCCAGTTACTGAAAACAGCGATGGGTCATATTTTGCCCAAACCCCCCTGCAGTTTTTAAAATGTCTGAAATGTCGGAAATTTGACTCCTGAGCGTGATTTTTGAGCCGAATTCTGACTCTCTGCACCTATTTTTAGTTTCAAATTACGACGTTTCATACCGAAAATATGTCAATTACTGAAAACGGCGATGGTTCATATTTTGCCCAAACCCCCCTGCAGTTTTTAAAATGTCTGAAATGTCGGAAATTTGGCTCCTGAGCGTGATTTTTGAGCCGAATTCTGACTCTCTGCACCTATTTACAGTTTCAAATTACGACGTTTCATTCCGAAAATATGCACATTACTGAAAACGGCGATGGGTCATATTTTGCCCAAACCCCCCTGCAGTTTTTGAAATGTCTGTAATGTCGGAAATTTGACTCCTGTGCGTGATTTTTGAGCCGAATTCTGACTCTCTGTACCTATTTTTAGTTTCAAAATACGACGTTTCATACCGAAAATATGCCAATTACTGTAAACGGCGATGGGTCATATTTTGCCCAAACCCCCCTGCAGTTTTCAAAATGTCTGAAATGTCGGAAATTTGAATCCTGAGCGTGATTTTTTATCCGAATCTGTCTCTCTGCACCTATTTTCAGTTTCAAATTACGACTTTTCATACCGAAAATATGCCAATTACTGAAAACGGCGATGGGTCATATTTTGCCCAAACCCCCCTGCAGTTTTCAAAATGTCTGAAATGTCGGAAATTTGACTCCTAAGCGTGATTTTTGAGCCGAATTGTAATTCTCTGCACCTATTTTCAGTTTCAAATTACGACGTTTCATACCGAAAATATGCCAATTACTGAAAACGGCGATGGGTCATATTTTGCCCAAACCCCCCCCCCCCCCTGCAGTTTTTAAAATGTCTGGAATGTCGGAAATTTGACACCTGAGCGTGATTTTTGAGCTGAATTCTGACTATCTGCACCTATTTTCAGTTTCAAATTACGACTTTTCATACCGAAAATATGACAATTACTGAAAACGGCGATGGGTCATATTTTGCCCAAACCCCCCTGCAGTTTTCAAAATGTCTGAAATGTCTTAAATTTGACTCCTGAGCGTGATTTTTGAGCCGAATTCTGACTCTCTGCATCAATTTTCAGTTTCAAATTACGACGTTCCATACCGACAATAACCGTAACACTGCCAATAACCGTAAACAGCGATGGGTCATATTTTGCCCAAACCCCCCTGCAGTTTTCAAAATGTCTGAAATGTCGGAAATTAGACTCCTGAGCGTGATTTTTGAGCCGAATTCTGACTCTCTGCACCTATTTTCAGTTTCAAAATACGACGTTTCATACCGAAAATATGCCAATTACTGTAAATGGCGATGGGTCATATTTTGCCCAAACCCCCCTGCAGTTTTCAAAATGTCTGAAATGTCGGAAATTTGACTCCTGAGCGTGATTTTTTATCCGAATTCTGACTCTCTGCATTTATTTTCAGTTTCAAATTACGACTTTTTATACCGAAAATATGCCAATTACTGAAAACGGCGATGGGTCATATTTTTGCCCAAACCCCCCTGCAGTTTTGAAAATGTCTGAAATGTCGGAAATTTGACTCTAGAGCGTGATTTTTGAGCCTAATACTGACTCTCTGCATTTATTTTCAGTTTCAAATTACGACTTTTTATACCGAAAATATGCCAATTACTGAAAACGGCGATGGGTCATATTTTGCCCAAACCCCCCTGCAGTTTTTAAAATGTCCGAAATGTCGGAAATTTGACTCCTGAGCGTGATTCTTGAGCCGAAATCTGACTCTCTGCACCTATTTTCAGTTTCAAATTACGATGTTTCATACCGAAAATAAAACAATTACTCTAAACAGCGATGGGTCATATTTTGCCCAAACCCCCCCTGCAGTTTTCAAAATGTCTGAAATGTCGGAAATTTGACTCCTGAGCGAGATTTTTTATCCGAATTCTGACTCTCTGCACCTATTTTCAGTTTCAAATTACGACTTTTTATACCGAAAATATGCCAATTACTGAAAACGGCGATGGGTCATATTTTGCCCAAACCCCCCCTGCAGTTTTCATAATGTCTGAAATGTCGGAAATTTGACTCCTGAGCGTGATTTTTGAGCCGAATTCTGACTGTCTGCACCTATTTTCAGTTTCAAATTACGACTTTTTATACAGAAAATATGCCAATTACTGAAAACGGCGATGGGTCATATTTTGCCCAAACCCCCCTGCAGTTTTCAAAATGTCTGAAATGTCTTAAATTTGACTCCTGAGCGTGATTTTTGAGCCGAATTCTGACTCTCTGCATCAATTTTCAGTTTCAAATTACGACGTTCCATACCGACAATATGCCAATAACCGTAAACAGCGATGGGTCATATTTTGCCCAAACCCCCCTGCAGTTTTCAAAATGTCTGAAATGTCGGAAATTAGACTCCTGAGCGTGATTTTTGAGCCGAATTCTGACTCTCTGCACCTATTTTCAGTTTCAAAATACGACGTTTCATACCGAAAATATGCCAATTACTGTAAATGGCGATGGGTCATATTTTGCCCAAACCCCCCTGCAGTTTTCAAAATGTCTGAAATGTCGGAAATTTGACTCCTGAGCGTGATTTTTTATCCGAATTCTGACTCTCTGCATTTATTTTCAGTTTCAAATTACGACTTTTTATACCGAAAATATGCCAATTACTGAAAACGGCGATGGGTCATATTTTTGCCCAAACCCCCCTGCAGTTTTGAAAATGTCTGAAATGTCGGAAATTTGACTCTAGAGCGTGATTTTTGAGCCTAATACTGACTCTCTGCATTTATTTTCAGTTTCAAATTACGACTTTTTATACCGAAAATATGCCAATTACTGAAAACGGCGATGGGTCATATTTTGCCCAAACCCCCCTGCAGTTTTTAAAATGTCCGAAATGTCGGAAATTTGACTCCTGAGCGTGATTCTTGAGCCGAAATCTGACTCTCTGCACCTATTTTCAGTTTCAAATTACGATGTTTCATACCGAAAATAAAACAATTACTGTAAACAGCGATGGGTCATATTTTGCCCAAACCCCCCCTGCAGTTTTCAAAATGTCTGAAATGTCGGAAATTTGACTCCTGAGCGAGATTTTTTATCCGAATTCTGACTCTCTGCACCTATTTTCAGTTTCAAATTACGACTTTTTATACCGAAAATATGCCAATTACTGAAAACGGCGATGGGTCATATTTTGCCCAAACCCCCCCTGCAGTTTTCATAATGTCTGAAATGTCGGAAATTTGACTCCTGAGCGTGATTTTTGAGCCGAATTCTGACTCTCTGCACCTATTTTCAGTTTCAAATTACGACTTTTTATACAGAAAATATGCCAATTACTGAAAACGGCGATGGGTCATATTTTGCCCAAACCCCTCGGCAGTTTTCAAAATGTCTGAAATGTCAGAAATTTGACTCTTGAGCGTGATTTTTCAGCCGAATTCTGACTCTCTGCACCTATTTTCAGTTTCAAATTACGAAGTTTCATACCGAAAATACGCCAATTACTGAAAACGGCGATGGGTCATATTTTGCCCAAACCCCCCTGCAGTTTTTAAAATGTCTGAAATGTCGGAAATTTGACTCCTGAGCGTGTTTCTTGAGCCGAATTCTGACTCTCTGCACATATTTTCAGTTTCAAATTACGACGTTTCATACCGAAAATATGTCAATTACTGTAAACGGCGATGGGTCATATTTTTCCCAAACCCCCTATCAGTTTTCAAAATGTCTGAAATGTCGGAAATTTGACTCCTGACCGTGATTTTTTATCCGAATTCTGACTCTCTGCACCTATTTTCAGTTTCAAATTACGACTTTTTATACCGAAAATATGCCAATTACTGAAAACGCCGATGGGTCATATTTTGCCCAAACCCCCCTGCAGTTTTCAAAATGTCTGAAATGTCGGAAATTTGACTCCTAAGCGTGATTTTTGAGCCGAATTCTGACTCTCTGCACCTATTTTCAGTTTCAAATTACGACGTTTTATACCGAAAATATGCCAATTACTGAAAACGGTGAAGGGTCATATTTTGCCCAAACCCCCCTGCAGTTTTTGAAATGTCAGAAATGTCGGAAATTTGACTCCTGAGCGTGATTTTTAAGCCGAATTCTGACTCTCTGCATCTATTTTCAGTTTCAAATTACGAAGTTTCATACCGAAAATATGCCAATTACTGAAAACGGCGATGGGTCAAATTTTGCCCAAACCCCCCTGCAGTTTTTAAAATGTCTGAAATGTCGGAAATTTGACTCCTGAGCGTGATTCTTGAGCCGAATTCTGATTCTCTGCACCTATTTTCAGTTTCAAATTACGACGTTTCATACCGAAAATATGCCAATTACTGTAAACGGCGATTTGTCATATTTTGCCCAAACCCCCCTGCAGTTTTCAAAATGTCTGAAATGTCGGAAATTTGACTCCTGACTGTGATTTTTTATCCGAATTCTGACTCTCTGCACCTATTTTCAGTTTCAAATTACGACTTTTTATACCGAAAATATGCCAATTACTGAAAACGGCGATGGGTCATATTTTGCCCAAACCCCCCTGCAGTTTTCAAAATGTCTGAAATGTCGGAAATTTGACTCCTAAGCGTGATTTTTGAGCCGAATTGTAATTCTCTGCACCTATTTTCAGTTTCAAATTACGACGTTTCATACCGAAAATATGCCAATTACTGAAAACGGCGATGGGTCATATTTTGCCCAAACCCCCCCCCCCCCCTGCAGTTTTTAAAATGTCTGGAATGTCGGAAATTTGACACCTGAGCGTGATTTTTGAGCTGAATTCTGACTATCTGCACCTATTTTCAGTTTCAAATTACGACTTTTTATACCGAAAATATGCCAATTACTGAAAACGGCGATGGGTCATATTTTGCCCAAACCCCCCTGCAGTTTTCAAAATGTCTGAAATGTCTTAAATTTGACTCCTGAGCGTGATTTTTGAGCCGAATTCTGACTCTCTGCATCAATTTTCAGTTTCAAATTACGACGTTCCATACCGACAATATGCCAATAACCGTAAACAGCGATGGGTCATATTTTGCCCAAACCCCCCTGCAGTTTTCAAAATGTCTGAAATGTCGGAAATTAGACTCCTGAGCGTGATTTTTGAGCCGAATTCTGACTCTCTGCACCTATTTTCAGTTTCAAAATACGACGTTTCATACCGAAAATATGCCAATTACTGTAAATGGCGATGGGTCATATTTTGCCCAAACCCCCCTGCAGTTTTCAAAATGTCTGAAATGTCGGAAATTTGACTCCTGAGCGTGATTTTTTATCCGAATTCTGACTCTCTGCATTTATTTTCAGTTTCAAATTACGACTTTTTATACCGAAAATATGCCAATTACTGAAAACGGCGATGGGTCATATTTTTGCCCAAACCCCCCTGCAGTTTTGAAAATGTCTGAAATGTCGGAAATTTGACTCTAGAGCGTGATTTTTGAGCCGAATACTGACTCTCTGCATTTATTTTCAGTTTCAAATTACGACTTTTTATACCGAAAATATGCCAATTACTGAAAACGGCGATGGGTCATATTTTGCCCAAACCCCCCTGCAGTTTTTAAAATGTCCGAAATGTCGGAAATTTGACTCCTGAGCGTGATTCTTGAGCCGAAATCTGACTCTCTGCACCTATTTTCAGTTTCAAATTACGATGTTTCATACCGAAAATAAAACAATTACTGTAAACAGCGATGGGTCATATTTTGCCCAAACCCCCCCTGCAGTTTTCAAAATGTCTGAAATGTCGGAAATTTGACTCCTGAGCGAGATTTTTGAGCCGAATTCTGACTCTCTGCACCTATTTTCAGTTTCAAATTATGACTTTTTATACAGAAAATATGCCAATTACTGAAAACGGCGATGGGTCATATTTTGCCCAAACCCCTCGGCAGTTTTCAAAATGTCTGAAATGTCAGAAATTTGACTCTTGAGCGTGATTTTTGAGCCGAATTCTGACTCTCTGCACCTATTTTCAGTTTCAAATTACGAAGTTTCATACCGAAAATACGCCAATTACTGAAAACGGCGATGGGTCATATTTTGCCCAAACCCCCCTGCAGTTTTTAAAATGTCTGAAATGTCGGAAATTTGACTCCTGAGCGTGATTCTTGAGCCGAATTCTGACTCTCTGCACATATTTTCAGTTTCAAATTACGAAGTTTCATACCGAAAATATGTCAATTACTGTAAACGGCGATGGGTCATATTTTGCCCAAACCCCCTATCAGTTTTCAAAATGTCTGAAATGTCGGAAATTTGACTCCTGACCGTGATTTTTTATCCGAATTCTGACTCTCTGCACCTATTTTCAGTTTCAAATTACGACTTTTTATACCGAAAATATGCCAATTACTGAAAACGCCGATGGGTCATATTTTGCCCAAACCCCCCTGCAGTTTTCAAAATGTCTGAAATGTCGGAAATTTGACTCCTGAGCGTGATTTTTAAGCCGAATTCTGACTCTCTGCATCTATTTTCAGTTTCAAATTACGAAGTTTCATACCGAAAATATGCCAATTACTGAAAACGGCGATGGGTCAAATTTTGCCCAAACCCCCCTGCAGTTTTTAAAATGTCTGAAATGTCGGAAATTTGACTCCTGAGCGTGATTCTTGAGCCGAATTCTGATTCTCTGCACCTATTTTCAGTTTCAAATTACGACGTTTCATACCGAAAATATGCCAATTACTGTAAACGGCGATTTGTCATATTTTGCCCAAACCCCCCTGCAGTTTTCAAAATGTCTGAAATGTCGGAAGTTTGACTCCTGACTGTGATTTTTTATCCGAATTCTGACTCTCTGCACCTATTTTCAGTTTCAAATTACGACTTTTTATACCGAAAATATGCCAATTACTGAAAACGGCGATGGGTCATATTTTGCCCAAACCCCCCTGCAGTTTTCAAAATGTCTGAAATGTCGGAAATTTGACTCCTGAGCGTGATTTTTGAGCCGAATTCTGACTCTCTGCACCTATTTTCAGTTTCAAATTACGAAGTTTTATACCGAAAATATGCCAATTACAAAAAACGGCGAAGGGTCATATTTTGACCAAACCCCCCTGCAGTTTTTGAAATGTCTGAAATGTCGGAAATTTGACTCCTGAGCGTGATTTTTAAGCCACATTCTGACTCTCTGCACCTATTTTCAGTTTCAAATTACGACGTTTCATACCGAAAATATGCCAATTACTCTAAACGGCGATAGGTCATATTTTGCCCAAACCCCCCTGCAGTTTTTGAAATGTCTGAAGTGTCGGAAATTTGACTCCTGAGCATGATTTTTTATCCGAATTCTGACTCTCTGCACCTTTTTTCAGTTTCAAATTACGAATTTTTATACCGAAAATATGCCAATTACTGAAAACGGCGATGGGTCATATTTTGCCCAAACCCCCCCTGCAGTTTTCAAAATGTCTGAAATGTCGGAAATTTGACTCATGAGCGTGATTTTTGAGCCGAATTCTGACTCTCTGCACCTATTTTTAGTTTCAAATTACGACGTTTCATACCGAAAATATGCCAATTACTGAAAACGGCGATGGGTCATATTTTGCCGAAACCCCCCTGCAGTTTTTAAAATGTCTGAAATGTCGGAAATTTGGCTCCTGAGCGTGATTTTTGAGCCGAATTCTGACTCTCTGCACCTATTTTCAGTTTCAAATTACGACGTTTCATACCGAAAATATGCACATTACTGAAAACGGCGATGGGTCATATTTTGCCTAAACCCCCTGCAGTTTTTAAAATGTCGGAAATGTCGGAAATTTGACTCCTGAGCGTGATTTTTGAGCCGAATTCTGAGTCTCTGCACCTATTTTCATTTTCAAAATACGATGTTTCATACCGAGAATTTGCCAATTACTGTAAACGGCTATGGGTCATATTTTGCCCAAACCCCCCTGCAATTTTCAAAATGTCTGAAATGTCGGAAATTTGACTCCTGAGCGTGATTTTTTATCCGAATTCTGTCTCTCTGCACCTATTTTCAGTTTCAAATTACGACTTTTCATACCGAAAATATGCCAATTACTGAAAACGGCTATGGGTCATATTTTGCCCAAACCCCCCTGCAGTTTTCAAAATGTCTGAAATGTCGAAAATTTGACTCCTGAGCGTGATTTTTTATCTGAATTCTGACTCTCTACACCTGTTTTCAGTTTCAAATTACGAATTTTTATACCGAAAATATGCCAATTACTGAAAACGGCGATTGGTCATATTTTGCCCAAACCCCCGTGCAGTTTTCAAAATGTCTGAAATGTCGGAAGTTTGACTCCTAAGTGTGATTTTTGAGCCGAATTCTGACTCTCTGCACCTATTTTCAGTTTCAAATTACGACATTTCATACCGAAAATATGCCAATTACTGAAAACGGCGATGGGTCATATTTTGCCCAAACTCCCCTGCAGTTTTTAAAATGTCTGAAATGTCGGAAATTTGACACCTGAGCGTGATTTTTGAGCTGAATTCTGACTCTCTGCACCTATTTTCAGTTTCAAATTACGACGTTTCGTACCGAAAAGATGCCAATTACTCTAAACGGCGATGGGTCATATTTTGCCCAAACCCCCCTGCAGTTTTCAAAATGTCTGAAATGTCTGAAATTTGACTCCTGAGCGTGATTTTTTATCCGAATTCTGACTCTCTTCACCTATTTTCAGTTTCAAATTACGACTTTTTATTCCGAAAATATGCCGATTACTGAAAACGGCGATGGGTCATATTTTGCCCAAACCCCCCTGCAGTTTTCAAAATGTCTGAAATGTCGGAAATTTGACTCCTGAACGTGATTTTTGAGCCAAATTCTGACTCTCTGCACCTATTTTTAGTTTCAAATTACGACGTTTCATACCGAAAATATGTCAATTACTGAAAACGGCGATGGTTCATATTTTGCCCAAACCCCCCTGCAGTTTTTAAAATGTCTGATATGTCGGAAATTTGGCTCCTGAGCGTGATTTTTGAGCCGAATTCTGACTCTCTGCACCTATTTACAGTTTCAAATTACGACGTTTCATTCCGAAAATATGCACATTACTGAAAACGGCGATGGGTCATATTTTGCCCAAACCCCCCTGCAGTTTTTTAAATGTCTGTAATGTCGGAAATTTGACTCCTGTGCGTGATTTTTGAGCCGAATTCTGACTCTCTGCACCTATTTTTAGTTTCAAATTACGACGTTTCATACCGAAAATATGTCAATTACTGAAAACGGCGATGGTTCATATTTTGCCCAAACCCCCCTGCAGTTTTTAAAATGTCTGATATGTCGGAAATTTGGCTCCTGAGCGTGATTTTTGAGCCGAATTCTGACTCTCTGCACCTATTTACAGTTTCAAATTACGACGTTTCATTCCGAAAATATGCACATTACTGAAAACGGCGATGGGTCATATTTTGCCCAAACCCCCCTGCAGTTTTTGAAATGTCTGTAATGTCGGAAATTTGACTCCTGTGCGTGATTTTTGAGCCGAATTCTGACTCTCTGCACCTATTTTTAGTTTCAAAATACGACGTTTCATACCGAAAATATGCCAATTACTGTAAACGGCGATGGGTCATATTTTGCCCAAACCCCCCTGCAGTTTTCAAAATGTCTGAAATGTCGGAAATTTGACTCCTGAGCGTGATTTTTTATCCGAATTCTGTCTCTCTGCACCTATTTTCAGTTTCAAATTACGACTTTTCATACCGAAAATATGCCAATTACTGAAAACGGCGATGGGTCATATTTTGCCCAAACCCCCCTGCAGTTTTCAAAATGTCTAAAATGTCGGAAATTTGACTCCTAAGCGTGATTTTTGAGCCGAATTGTAATTCTCTGCACCTATTTTCAGTTTCAAATTACGACGTTTCATACCGAAAATATGCCAATTACTGAAAACGGCGATGGGTCATATTTTGCCCAACCCCCCCCCCCCCTGCAGTTTTTAAAATGTCTGGAATGTCGGAAATTTGACACATGAGCGTGATTTTTGAGCTGAATTCTGACTATCTGCACCTATTTTCAGTTTCAAATTACGACTTTTTATACCGAAAATATGCCAATTACTGAAAACGGCGATGGGTCATATTTTGCCCAAACCCCCCTGCAGTTTTCAAAATGTCTGAAATGTCTTAAATTTGACTCCTGAGCGTGATTTTTGAGCCGAATTCTGACTCTCTGCATCAATTTTCAGTTTCAAATTACGACGTTCCATACCGACAATATGCCAATTACCGTAAACAGCGATGGGTCATATTTTGCCCAAACCCCCCTGCAGTTTTCAAAATGTCTGAAATGTCGGAAATTAGACTCCTGAGCGTGATTTTTGAGCCGAATTCTGACTCTCTGCACCTATTTTCAGTTACAAAATACGACGTTTCATACCGAAAATATGCCAATTACTGTAAATGGCGATGGGTCATATTTTGCCCAAACCCCCCTGCAGTTTTCAAAATGTCTGAAATGTCGGAAATTTGACTCCTGAGCGTGATTTTTTATCCGAATTCTGACTCTCTGCATTTATTTTCAGTTTCAAATTACGACTTTTTATACCGAAAATATGCCAATTACTGAAAACGGCGATGGGTCATATTTTTGCCCAAACCCCCCTGCAGTTTTGAAAATGTCTGAAATGTCGGAAATTTGACTCTAGAGCGTGAATTTTGAGCCGAATACTGACTCTCTGCATTTATTTTCAGTTTCAAATTACGACTTTTTATACCGAAAATAGGCCAATTACTGAAAACGGCGATGGGTCATATTTTGCCCAAACCCCCCTGCAGTTTTTAAAATGTCCGAAATGTCGGAAATTTGACTCCTGAGCGTGATTCTTGAGCCGAAATCTGACTCTCTGCACCTATTTTCAGTTTCAAATTACGATGTTTCATACCGAAAATAAAACAATTACTGTAAACAGCGATGGGTCATATTTTGCCCAAACCCCCCCTGCAGTTTTCAAAATGTCTGAAATGTCGGAAATTTGACTCCTGAGCGAGATTTTTTATCCGAATTCTGACTCTCTGCACCTATTTTCAGTTTCAAATTACGACTTTTTATACCGAAAATATGCCAATTACTGAAAACGGCGATGGGTCATATTTACCCCAAACCCCCCCTGCAGTTTTCATAATGTCTGAAATGTCGGAAATTTGACTCCTGAGCGTGATTTTTGAGCCGAATTCTGACTCTCTGCACCTATTTTCAGTTTCAAATTACGACTTTTTATACAGAAAATATGCCAATTACTGAAAACGGCGATGGGTCATATTTTGCCCAAACCCCTCGGCAGTTTTCAAAATGTCTGAAATGTCAGAAATTTGACTCTTGAGCGTGATTTTTCAGCCGAATTCTGACTCTCTGCACCTATTTTCAGTTTCAAATTACGAAGTTTCATACCGAAAATACGCCAATTACTGAAAACGGCGATGGGTCATATTTTGCCCAAACCCCCCTGCAGTTTTTAAAATGTCTGAAATGTCGGAAATTTGACTCCTGAGCGTGATTCTTGAGCCGAATTCTGACTCTCTGCACATATTTTCAGTTTCAAATTACGACGTTTCATACCGAAAATATGTCAATTACTGTAAACGGCGATGGGTCATATTTTGCCCAAACCCCCTATCAGTTTTCAAAATGTCTGAAATGTCGGAAATTTGACTCCTGACCGTGATTTTTTATCCGAATTCTGACTCTCTGCACCTATTTTCAGTTTCAAATTACGACTTTTTATACCGAAAATATGCCAATTACTGAAAACGCCGATGGGTCATATTTTGCCCAAACCCCCCTGCAGTTTTCAAAATGTCTGAAATGTCGGAAATTTGACTCCTGAGCGTGATTTTTGAGCCGAATTCTGACTCTCTGCACCTATTTTCAGTTTCAAATTACGACGTTTTATACCGAAAATATGCCAATTACTGAAAACGGTGAAGGGTCATATTTTGCCCAAACCCCCCTGCAGTTTTTGAAATGTCAGAAATGTCGGAAATTTGACTCCTGAGCGTGATTTTTAAGCCGAATTCTGACTCTCTGCATCTATTTTCAGTTTCAAATTACGAAGTTTCATACCGAAAATATGCCAATTACTGAAAACGGCGATGGGTCAAATTTTGCCCAAACCCCCCTGCAGTTTTTAAAATGTCTGAAATGTCGGAAATTTGACTCCTGAGCGTGATTCTTGAGCCGAATTCTGATTCTCTGCACCTATTTTCAGTTTCAAATTACGACGTTTCATACCGAAAATATGCCAATTACTGTAAACGGCGATTTGTCATATTTTGCCCAAACCCCCCTGCAGTTTTCAAAATGTCTGAAATGTCGGAAATTTGACTCCTGACCGTGATTTTTTATCCGAATTCTGACTCTCTGCACCTATTTTCAGTTTCAAATTACGACTTTTTATACCGAAAATATGCCAATTACTGAAAACGGCGATGGGTCATATTTTGCCCAAACCCCCCTGCAGTTTTCAAAATGTCTGAAATGTCGGAAATTTGACTCCTGAGCGTGATTTTTGAGCCGAATTCTGACTCTCTGCACCTATTTTCAGTTTCAAATTACGAAGTTTTATACCGAAAATATGCCAATTACTGAAAACGGCGAAGGGTCATATTTTGCCCAAACCCCCCTGCAGTTTTTGAAATGTCTGAAATGTCGGAAATTTGACTCCTGAGCGTGATTTTTAAGCCACATTCTGACTCTCTGCACCTATTTTCAGTTTCAAATTACGACGTTTCATACCGAAAATATGCCAATTACTCTAAACGGCGATAGGTCATATTTTGCCCAAACCCCCCTGCAGTTTTTAAAATGTCTGAAGTGTCGGAAATTTGACTCCTGAGCGTGATTTTTTATCCAAATTCTGACTCTCTGCACCTTTTTTCAGTTTCAAATTACGAATTTTTATACCGAAAATATGCCAATTACTGAAAACGGCGATGGGTCATATTTTGCCCAAACCCCCCCTGCAGTTTTCAAAATGTCTGAAATGTCGGAAATTTGACTCATGAGCGTGATTTTTGAGCCGAATTCTGACTCTCTGCACCTATTTTTAGTTTCAAATTACGACGTTTCATACCGAAAATATGCCAATTACTGACAACGGCGATGGGTCATATTTTGCCCAAACCCCCCTGCAGTTTTTAAAATGTCTGAAATGTCGGAAATTTGGCTCCTGAGCGTGATTTTTGAGCCGAATTCTGACTCTCTGCACCTATTTTCAGTTTCAAATTACGACGTTTCATACCGAAAATATGCACATTACTGAAAACGGCGATGGGTCATATTTTGCCTAAACCCCCTGCAGTTTTTAAAATGTCGGAAATGTCGGAAATTTGACTCCTGAGCGTGATTCTTGAGCCGAATTCTGACTCTCTGCACATATTTTCAGTTTCAAATTACGACGTTTCATACCGAAAATATGTCAATTACTGTAAACGGCGATGGGTCATATTTTGCCCAAACCCCCTATCAGTTTTCAAAATGTCTGAAATGTCGGAAATTTGACTCCTGACCGTGATTTTTTATCCGAATTCTGACTCTCTGCACCTATTTTCAGTTTCAAATTACGACTTTTTATACCGAAAATATGCCAATTACTGAAAACGCCGATGGGTCATATTTTGCCCAAACCCCCCTGCAGTTTTCAAAATGTCTGAAATGTCGGAAATTTGACTCCTGAGCGTGATTTTTGAGCCGAATTCTGACTCTCTGCACCTATTTTCAGTTTCAAATTACGACGTTTTATACCGAAAATATGCCAATTACTGAAAACGGTGAAGGGTCATATTTTGCCCAAACCCCCCTGCAGTTTTTGAAATGTCAGAAATGTCGGAAATTTGACTCCTGAGCGTGATTTTTAAGCCGAATTCTGACTCTCTGCATCTATTTTCAGTTTCAAATTACGAAGTTTCATACCGAAAATACGCCAATTACTGAAAACGGCGATGGGTCAAATTTTGCCCAAACCCCCCTGCAGTTTTTAAAATGTCTGAAATGTCGGAAATTTGACTCCTGAGCGTGATTCTTGAGCCGAATTCTGATTCTCTGCACCTATTTTCAGTTTCAAATTACGACGTTTCATACCGAAAATATGCCAATTACTGTAAACGGCGATTTGTCATATTTTGCCCAAACCCCCCTGCAGTTTTCAAAATGTCTGAAATGTCGGAAATTTGACTCCTGACCGTGATTTTTTATCCGAATTCTGACTCTCTGCACCTATTTTCAGTTTCAAATTACGACTTTTTATACCGAAAATATGCCAATTACTGAAAACGGCGATGGGTCATATTTTGCCCAAACCCGCCTGCAGTTTTCAAAATGTCTGAAATGTCGGAAATTTGACTCCTGAGCGTGATTTTTGAGCCGAATTCTGACTCTCTGCACCTATTTTCAGTTTCAAATTACGAAGTTTTATACCGAAAATATGCCAATTACTGAAAACGGCGAAGGGTCATATTTTGCCCAAACCCCCCTGCAGTTTTTGAAATGTCTGAAATGTCGGA
Source organism: Procambarus clarkii (assembly GCF_040958095.1). Lineage (NCBI taxonomy): Eukaryota > Metazoa > Arthropoda > Malacostraca > Decapoda > Cambaridae > Procambarus > Procambarus clarkii. The sequence goes on along the minus strand of NW_027189228.1, from coordinate 73,319 downwards.
AATTTGACTCCTGAGCGTGATTTTTAAGCCACATTCTGACTCTCTGCACCTATTTTCAGTTTCAAATTACGACGTTTCATACCGAAAATATGCCAATTACTCTAAACGGCGATAGGTCATATTTTGCCCAAACCCCCCTGCAGTTTTTAAAATGTCTGAAGTGTCGGAAATTTGACTCCTGAGCGTGATTTTTTATCCGAATTCTGACTCTCTGCACCTTTTTTCAGTTTCAAATTACGAATTTTTATACCGAAAATATGCCAATTACTGAAAACGGCGATGGGTCATATTTTGCCCAAACCCCCCCTGCAGTTTTCAAAATGTCTGAAATGTCGGAAATTTGACTCATGAGCGTGATTTTTGAGCCGAATTCTGACTCTCTGCACCTATTTTTAGTTTCAAATTACGACGTTTCATACCGAAAATATGCCAATTACTGACAACGGCGATGGGTCATATTTTGCCCAAACCCCCCTGCAGTTTTTAAAATGTCTGAAATGTCGGAAATTTGGCTCCTGAGCGTGATTTTTGAGCCGAATTCTGACTCTCTGCACCTATTTTCAGTTTCAAATTACGACGTTTCATACCGAAAATATGCACATTACTGAAAACGGCGATGGGTCATATTTTGCCTAAACCCCCTGCAGTTTTTAAAATGTCGGAAATGTCGGAAATTTGACTCCTGAGCGTGATTTTTGAGCCGAATTCTGAGTCTCTGCACCTATTTTCATTTTCAAAATACGATGTTTCATACCGAGAATTTGCCAATTACTGTAAACGGCTATGGGTCATATTTTGCCCAAACCCCCCTGCAATTTTCAAAATGTCTGAAATGTCGGAAATTTGACTCCTGAGCGTGATTTTTTATCCGAATTCTGTCTCTCTGCACCTATTTTCAGTTTCAAATTACGACTTTTCATACCGAAAATATGCCAATTACTGAAAACGGCTATGGGTCATATTTTGCCCAAACCCCCCTGCAGTTTTCAAAATGTCTGAAATGTCGAAAATTTGACTCCTGAGCGTGATTTTTTATCTGAATTCTGACTCTCTACACCTGTTTTCAGTTTCAAATTACGAATTTTTATACCGAAAATATGCCAATTACTGAAAACGGCGATTGGTCATATTTTGCCCAAACCCCCGTGCAGTTTTCAAAATGTCTGAAATGTCGGAAATTTGACTCCTAAGTGTGATTTTTGAGCCGAATTCTGACTCTCTGCACCTATTTTCAGTTTCAAATTACGACATTTCATACCGAAAATATGCCAATTACTGAAAACGGCTATGGGTCATATTTTGCCCAAACCCCCCTGCAGTTTTCAAAATGTCTGAAATGTCGGAAATTTGACTCCTGACCGTGATTTTTTATCCGAATTCTGACTCTCTGCACCTATTTTCAGTTTCAAATTACGACTTTTTATACCGAAAATATGCCAATTACTGAAAACGCCGATGGGTCATATTTTGCCCAAACCCCCCTGCAGTTTTCAAAATGTCTGAAATGTCGGAAATTTGACTCCTGAGCGTGATTTTTAAGCCGAATTCTGACTCTCTGCATCTATTTTCAGTTTCAAATTACGAAGTTTCATACCGAAAATATGCCAATTACTGAAAACGGCGATGGGTCAAATTTTGCCCAAACCCCCCTGCAGTTTTTAAAATGTCTGAAATGTCGGAAATTTGACTCCTGAGCGTGATTCTTGAGCCGAATTCTGATTCTCTGCACCTATTTTCAGTTTCAAATTACGACGTTTCATACCGAAAATATGCCAATTACTGTAAACGGCGATTTGTCATATTTTGCCCAAACCCCCCTGCAGTTTTCAAAATGTCTGAAATGTCGGAAATTTGACTCCTGACTGTGATTTTTTATCCGAATTCTGACTCTCTGCACCTATTTTCAGTTTCAAATTACGACTTTTTATACCGAAAATATGCCAATTACTGAAAACGGCGATGGGTCATATTTTGCCCAAACCCCCCTGCAGTTTTCAAAATGTCTGAAATGTCGGAAATTTGACTCCTGAGCGTGATTTTTGAGCCGAATTCTGACTCTCTGCACCTATTTTCAGTTTCAAATTACGAAGTTTTATACCGAAAATATGCCAATTACTGAAAACGGCGAAGGGTCATATTTTGACCAAACCCCCCTGCAGTTTTTGAAATGTCTGAAATGTCGGAAATTTGACTCCTGAGCGTGATTTTTAAGCCACATTCTGACTCTCTGCACCTATTTTCAGTTTCAAATTACGACGTTTCATACCTAAAATATGCCAATTACTCTAAACGGCGATAGGTCATATTTTGCCCAAACCCCCCTGCAGTTTTTAAAATGTCTGAAGTGTCGGAAATTTGACTCCTGAGCATGATTTTTTATCCGAATTCTGACTCTCTGCACCTTTTTTCAGTTTCAAATTACGAATTTTTATACCGAAAATATGCCAATTACTGAAAACGGCGATGGGTCATATTTTGCCCAAACCCCCCCTGCAGTTTTCAAAATGTCTGAAATGTCGGAAATTTGACTCATGAGCGTGATTTTTGAGCCGAATTCTGACTCTCTGCACCTATTTTTAGTTTCAAATTACGACGTTTCATACCGAAAATATGCCAATTACTGAAAACGGCGATGGGTCATATTTTGCCCAAACCCCCCTGCAGTTTTTAAAATGTCTGAAATGTCGGAAATTTGGCTCCTGAGCGTGATTTTTGAGCCGAATTCTGACTCTCTGCACCTATTTTCAGTTTCAAATTACGACGTTTCATACCGAAAATATGCACATTACTGAAAACGGCGATGGGTCATATTTTGCCTACACCCCCTGCAGTTTTTAAAATGTCGGAAATGTCGGAAATTTGACTCCTGAGCGTGATTTTTGAGCCGAATTCTGAGTCTCTGCACCTATTTTCATTTTCAAAATACGATGTTTCATACCGAGAATTTGCCAATTACTGTAAACGGCTATGGGTCATATTTTGCCCAAACCCCCCTGCAATTTTCAAAATGTCTGAAATGTCAGAAATTTGACTCCTGAGCGTGATTTTTTATCCGAATTCTGTCTCTCTGCACCTATTTTCAGTTTCAAATTACGACTTTTCATACCGAAAATATGCCAATTACTGAAAACGGCTATGGGTCATATTTTGCCCAAACCCCCCTGCAGTTTTCAAAATGTCTGAAATGTCGAAAATTTGACTCCTGAGCGTGATTTTTTATCTGAATTCTGACTCTCTACACCTGTTTTCAGTTTCAAATTACGAATTTTTATACCGAAAATATGCCAATTACTGAAAACGGCGATTGGTCATATTTTGCCCAAACCCCCGTGCAGTTTTCAAAATGTCTGAAATGTCGGAAATTTGACACCTGAGCGTGATTTTTGAGCTGAATTCTGACTCTCTGCATCTATTTTCAGTTTCAAATTACGACGTTTCGTACCGAAAAGATGCCAATTACTGTAAACGGCGATGGGTCATATTTTGCCCAAACCCCCCTGCAGTTTTCAAAATGTCTGAAATGTCTGAAATTTGACTCCTGAGCGTGATTTTTTATCCGAATTCTGACTCTCTTCACCTATTTTCAGTTTCAAATTACGACTTTTTATTCCGAAAATATGCCGATTACTGAAAACGGCGATGGGTCATATTTTGCCCAAACCCCCCTGCAGTTTTCAAAATGTCTGAAATGTCGGAAATTTGACTCCTGAACGTGATTTTTGAGCCAAATTCTGACTCTCTGCACCTATTTTTAGTTTCAAATTACGACGTTTCATACCGAAAATATGTCAATTACTGAAAACGGCGATGGTTCATATTTTGCCCAAACCCCCCTGCAGTTTTTAAAATGTCTGATATGTCGGAAATTTGGCTCCTGAGCGTGATTTTTGAGCCGAATTCTGACTCTCTGCACCTATTTACAGTTTCAAATTACGACGTTTCATTCCGAAAATATGCACATTACTGAAAACGGCGATGGGTCATATTTTGCCCAAACCCCCCTGCAGTTTTTTAAATGTCTGTAATGTCGGAAATTTGACTCCTGTGCGTGATTTTTGAGCCGAATTCTGACTCTCTGCACCTATTTTTAGTTTCAAATTACGACGTTTCATACCGAAAATATGTCAATTACTGAAAACGGCGATGGTTCATATTTTGCCCAAACCCCCCTGCAGTTTTTAAAATGTCTGATATGTCGGAAATTTGGCTCCTGAGCGTGATTTTTGAGCCGAATTCTGACTCTCTGCACCTATTTACAGTTTCAAATTACGACGTTTCATTCCGAAAATATGCACATTACTGAAAACGGCGATGGGTCATATTTTGCCCAAACCCCCCTGCAGTTTTTGAAATGTCTGTAATGTCGGAAATTTGACTCCTGTGCGTGATTTTTGAGCCGAATTCTGACTCTCTGCACCTATTTTAAGTTTCAAAATACGACGTTTCATACCGAAAATATGCCAATTACTGTAAACGGCGATGGGTCATATTTTGCCCAAACCCCCCTGCAGTTTTCAAAATGTCTGAAATGTCGGAAATTTGACTCCTGAGCGTGATTTTTTATCCGAATTCTGTCTCTCTGCACCTATTTTCAGTTTCAAATTACGACGTTTCATACCGAAAATATGCCAATTACTGAAAACGGCGATGGGTCATATTTTGCCCAACCCCCCCCCCCCCCCCCTGCAGTTTTTAAAATGTCTGGAATGTCGGAAATTTGACACATGAGCGTGATTTTTGAGCTGAATTCTGACTATCTGCACCTATTTTCAGTTTCAAATTACGACTTTTTATACCGAAAATATGCCAATTACTGAAAACGGCGATGGGTCATATTTTGCCCAAACCCCCCTGCAGTTTTCAAAATGTCTGAAATGTCTTAAATTTGACTCCTGAGCGTCATTTTTGAGCCGAATTCTGACTCTCTGCATCAATTTTCAGTTTCAAATTACGACGTTCCATACCGACAATATGCCAATTACCGTAAACAGCGATGGGTCATATTTTGCCCAAACCCCCCTGCAGTTTTCAAAATGTCTGAAATGTCGGAAATTAGACTCTTGAGCGTGATTTTTGAGCCGAATTCTGACTCTCTGCACCTATTTTCAGTTACAAAATACGACGTTTCATACCGAAAATATGCCAATTACTGTAAATGGCGATGGGTCATATTTTGCCCAAACCCCCCTGCAGTTTTCAAAATGTCTGAAATGTCGGAAATTTGACTCCTGAGCGTGATTTTTTATCCGAATTCTGACTCTCTGCATTTATTTTCAGTTTCAAATTACGACTTTTTATACCGAAAATATGCCAATTACTGAAAACGGCGATGGGTCATATTTTTGCCCAAACCCCCCTGCAGTTTTGAAAATGTCTGAAATGTCGGAAATTTGACTCTAGAGCGTGAATTTTGAGCCGAATACTGACTCTCTGCATTTATTTTCAGTTTCAAATTACGACTTTTTATACCGAAAATAGGCCAATTACTGAAAACGGCGATGGGTCATATTTTGCCCAAACCCCCCTGCAGTTTTTAAAATGTCCGAAATGTCGGAAATTTGACTCCTGAGCGTGATTCTTGAGCCGAAATCTGACTCTCTGCACCTATTTTCAGTTTCAAATTACGATGTTTCATACCGAAAATAAAACAATTACTGTAAACAGCGATGGGTCATATTTTGCCCAAACCCCCCCTGCAGTTTTCAAAATGTCTGAAATGTCGGAAATTTGACTCCTGAGCGAGATTTTTTATCCGAATTCTGACTCTCTGCACCTATTTTCAGTTTCAAATTACGACTTTTTATACCGAAAATATGCCAATTACTGAAAACGGCGATGGGTCATATTTACCCCAAACCCCCCCTGCAGTTTTCATAATGTCTGAAATGTCGGAAATTTGACTCCTGAGCGTGATTTTTGAGCCGAATTCTGACTCTCTGCACCTATTTTCAGTTTCAAATTACGACTTTTTATACAGAAAATATGCCAATTACTGAAAACGGCGATGGGTCATATTTTGCCCAAACCCCTCGGCAGTTTTCAAAATGTCTGAAATGTCAGAAATTTGACTCTTGAGCGTGATTTTTCAGCCGAATTCTGACTCTCTGCACCTATTTTCAGTTTCAAATTACGAAGTTTCATACCGAAAATACGCCAATTACTGAAAACGGCGATGGGTCATATTTTGCCCAAACCCCCCTGCAGTTTTTAAAATGTCTGAAATGTCGGAAATTTGACTCCTGAGCGTGATTCTTGAGCCGAATTCTGACTCTCTGCACATATTTTCAGTTTCAAATTACGACGTTTCATACCGAAAATATGTCAATTACTGTAAACGGCGATGGGTCATATTTTGCCCAAACCCCCTATCAGTTTTCAAAATGTCTGAAATGTCGGAAATTTGACTCCTGACCGTGATTTTTTATCCGAATTCTGACTCTCTGCACCTATTTTCAGTTTCAAATTACGACTTTTTATACCGAAAATATGCCAATTACTGAAAACGCCGATGGGTCATATTTTGCCCAAACCCCCCTGCAGTTTTCAAACTGTCTGAAATGTCGGAAATTTGACTCCTGAGCGTGATTTTTGAGCCGAATTCTGACTCTCTGCACCTATTTTCAGTTTCAAATTACGACGTTTTATACCGAAAATATGCCAATTACTGAAAACGGTGAAGGGTCATATTTTGCCCAAACCCCCCTGCAGTTTTTGAAATGTCAGAAATGTCGGAAATTTGACTCCTGAGCGTGATTTTTAAGCCGAATTCTGACTCTCTGCATCTATTTTCAGTTTCAAATTACGAAGTTTCATACCGAAAATATGCCAATTACTGAAAACGGCGATGGGTCAAATTTTGCCCAAACCCCCCTGCAGTTTTTAAAATGTCTAAAATGTCGGAAATTTGACTCCTGAGCGTGATTCTTGAGCCGAATTCTGATTCTCTGCACCTATTTTCAGTTTCAAATTACGACGTTTCATACCGAAAATATGCCAATTACTGTAAACGGCGATTTGTCATATTTTGCCCAAACCCCCCTGCAGTTTTCAAAATGTCTGAAATGTCGGAAATTTGACTCCTGACCGTGATTTTTTATCCGAATTCTGACTCTCTGCACCTATTTTCAGTTTCAAATTACGACTTTTTATACCGAAAATATGCCAATTACTGAAAACGGCGATGGGTCATATTTTGCCCAAACCCCCCTGCAGTTTTCAAAATGTCTGAAATGTCGGAAATTTGACTCCTGAGCGTGATTTTTGAGCCGAATTCTGACTCTCTGCACCTATTTTCAGTTTCAAATTACGAAGTTTTATACCGAAAATATGCCAATTACTGAAAACGGCGAAAGGTCATATTTTGCCCAAACCCCCCTGCAGTTTTTGAAATGTCTGAAATGTCGGAAATTTGACTCCTGAGCGTGATTTTTAAGCCACATTCTGACTCTCTGCACCTATTTTCAGTTTCAAATTACGACGTTTCATACCGAAAATATGCCAATTACTCTAAACGGCGATAGGTCATATTTTGCCCAAACCCCCCTGCAGTTTTTAAAATGTCTGAAGTGTCGGAAATTTGACTCCTGAGCGTGATTTTTTATCCGAATTCTGACTCTCTGCACCTTTTTTCAGTTTCAAATTACGAATTTTTATACCGAAAATATGCCAATTACTGAAAACGGCTATGGGTCATATTTTGCCCAAACCCCCCTGCAGTTTTCAAAATGTCTGAAATGTCGAAAATTTGACTCCTGAGCGTGATTTTTTATCTGAATTCTGACTCTCTACACCTGTTTTCAGTTTCAAATTACGAATTTTTATACCGAAAATATGCCAATTACTGAAAACGGCGATGGGTCATATTTTGCCCAAACCCCCCTGCAGTTTTCAAAATGTCTGAAATGTCGGAAATTTGGCTCCTGAGCGTGATTTTTGAGCCGAATTCTGACTCTCTGCACCTATTTTCAGTTTCAAATTACGACGTTTCATACCGAAAATATGCACATTACTGAAAACGGCGATGGGTCATATTTTGCCTAAACCCCCTGCAGTTTTTAAAATGTCGGAAATGTCGGAAATTTGACTCCTGAGCGTGATTTTTGAGCCGAATTCTGAGTCTCTGCACCTATTTTCATTTTCAAAATACGATGTTTCATACCGAGAATTTGCCAATTACTGTAAACGGCTATGGGTCATATTTTGCCCAAACCCCCCTGCAATTTTCAAAATGTCTGAAATGTCGGAAATTTGACTCCTGAGCGTGATTTTTTATCCGAATTCTGTCTCTCTGCACCTATTTTCAGTTTCAAATTACGACTTTTCATACCGAAAATATGCCAATTACTGAAAACGGCTATGGGTCATATTTTGCCCAAACCCCCCTGCAGTTTTCAAAATGTCTGAAATGTCGAAAATTTGACTCCTGAGCGTGATTTTTTATCTGAATTCTGACTCTCTACACCTGTTTTCAGTTTCAAATTACGTATTTTTATACCGAAAATATGCCAATTACTGAAAACGGCGATTGGTCATATTTTGCCCAAACCCCCGTGCAGTTTTCAAAATGTCGGAAATGTCGGAAATTTGACTCCTAAGTGTGATTTTTGAGCCGAATTCTGACTCTCTGCACCTATTTTCAGTTTCAAATTACGACATTTCATACCGAAAATATGCCAATTACTAAAAACGGCGATGGGTCATATTTTGCCCAAACCCCCCTGCAGTTTTCAAAATGTCTGAAATGTCGGAAATTTGATTCCTGAGCGTGATTTTTGAGCCGAATTCTGACTCTCTGCATCAATTTTCAGTTTCAAATTACGACGTTCCATACCGAAAATATGCCAATTACTGTAAACAGCGATGGGTCATATTTTGCCCAAACCCCCCTGCAGTTTTCAAAATGTCTGAAATGTTGGAAATTTTACTCCTGAGCGTGATTTTTGAGCCGAATTCTGACTCTCTGCACCTATTTTCAGTTTAAAATTACGACTTTTTATACCGAAAATATGCCAATTACTGAAAACGGTGATGGGTCATATTTTGCACAAACCCTCCTGCAGTTTTCAAAATGTCTAAAATGTCGGAAATTAGACTCCTGAGCGTGATTTTTGAGCCGAATTCTGACTCTCTGCACCTATTTTCAGTTTCAAAATACGACGTTTCATACCGAAAATATGCCAATTACTGTAAACGGCGATAGGTCATATTTTGCCCAAACCCACCCTACAGTTTTCAAAATGTCTGAAATGTCGGAAATTTGACTCCTGAGCGTGATTTTTTATCCGAATTCTGACTCTCTGCACCTATTTTCAGTTTCAAATTACGACTTTTTATTCCGAAAATATGCCAATTACTGAATACGGCGATGGCTCATATTTTGCCCAAACCCCCCTGCAGTTTTGAAAATGTCTGAAATGTCGGAAATTTGACTCTTGAGCGTGATTTTTGAGCCGAATTCTGACTCTCTGCATCTATTTTCTGTTTCAAATTACGACGTTTCATACCGAAAATATGCCAATTACTGAAAACGGCGATGGGTCATATTTTGCCCAAACCCCCCTGCAGTTTTTAAAATGTCTGAAATGTCGGAAATTTGACTCCTGAGCATGATTCTTGAGCCGAATTCTGACTCTCTGCACCTATTTTCAGTTTCAAATTACGATGTTTCATACCGAAAATACGCCAACTACTGTAAACGGCGATGGGTCATATTTTGCCCAAACCGCCCTGCAGTTTTCAAAATGTCTGAAATGTCGGAAATTTGACTCCTGAGCGAGATTTTTTATCCGAATTCTGACTCTCTGCACCTATTTTCAGTTTAAAATTACGACTTTTTATACAGAAAATATGCCAATTACTGAAAACGGCGATGGGTCATATTTTGCCCAAATCCCTCTGCAGTTTTCAAAATGTCTGAAATGTCGGAAATTTGACTCTAGAGCGTGATTTTTGAGCCGAATTCTGACTCTCTGCACCTATTTTCAGTTTCCAATTACGACTTTTTATACCGAAAATATGCCAATTACTGAAAACGGCGATGGGTCATATTTTGCCCAAACCCCCCTGCAGTTTTCAAAATGTCTGAAATGTCGGAAGTTTGACTTCTGAGCGTGATTTTTGAGCCGAATCTGACTCTCTGCACCTATTTTCAGTTTCAAATTACGACGTTTTATACCGAAAATATGCCAATTACTGAAAACGGCGATGGGTCATATTTTGCCCAAACCCCCCTGCAGCTTTTAAAATGTCTGAAATGTCGGAAATTTGACTCCTTAGCGTGATTTTTGAGCCGAATTCTGACTCTCTGCACCTATTTTCAGTTTCAAATTACGAAGTTTTATACCGAAAATATGCCAATTACTGAAAACGGCGATGGGTCATATTTTGCCCAAACCCCCCTGCAGTTTTTGAAATGTCGGAAATTTGACTCCTGAGAGTGATTTTTGAGCCGAATTCTGACTCTCTGCACCTATTTTCAGTTTCAAATTACGACTTTTTATACAGAAAATATGCCAATTACTGAAAAGGGCGATGGGTCATATTTTGCCCAAACCCCTCTGCAGTTTTTAAAATGTCTGAAATATCGGAAATTTGACTCCTGATCGTGATTCTTGAGCCGAATTTTGACTCTCTGCACCTATTTTCAGTTTCAAATTACGATGTTTCATACCGAAAATATGCCAATTACTGTAAACGACGATGGGTCATATTTTGCCCAAACCCCCCTGCAGTTTTCAAAATGTCTGAAATGTCGGAAATTTGACTCTTGAGCGTGATTTTTGAGCCGAATTCTGACTCTCTGCATCTATTTTTAGTTTTAAATTACGACGTTTCATACCGAAAATATGCCAATTACTGAAAACGTCGATGGGTCATATTTTCCCCAAACCCCCCTGCAGTTTTTAAAATGTATGAAATGTCGGATATTTGACTCCTGAGCGGGATTCTTGAGAAGAATTCTGACTCTCTGCATCTATTTTCAGTTTCAAATTACGATGTTTCATACCGAAAATATGCCATTTACTGAAAACGGCGATGGGTCATATTTTGCCCAAACCCCCCTGCAGTTTTTAAAATGTCTGAAATGTCTGAAATTTGACTCCTTAGCGTGATTCTTGAGCCGAATTCTGACTCTCTGCACCTATTTTCAGTTTCAAATTACGACGTTTCATACCGAAAATATGCACATTACTGAAAACGGCGATGGGTCATATTTTGCCCAAACCCCCCTGCAGTTTTAAAAATGTCTGAAATGTCGAAAGTTTGACTCCTGAGCGTGATTTTTGAGCCGAATTCTGACTCTCTGCACCTACTTTCAGTTTCAAATTACGACGTTTCATACCGAAAATATGCCAATTACTGTAAACAGCGATGGGTCATATTTTGCCCAAACAGCCCTGCAGTTTTCAAAATGTCTGAAATGTCGGAAATTTGACACCTGAGCGAGATTTTTTATCCGAGTTCTGACTCTCTACACCTATTTTCAGTTTCAAATTACGATTTTTATACCGAAAATAGGCCAATTACCGAAAACGGCGATGGGTCATATTTTGCCCAAACCCCCCTGCAGTTTTCAAAATGTCTGAAATGTCGAAAATTTGACTCCTGAGCGTGATTTTTTATCCGAATTCTGACTCTCTGCACCTATTTTCAGTTTCAAATTACGACTTTTTATACAGAAAATATGCCAATTACTGAAAAGGGCGATGGGTCATATTTTGCACATACCCCTCTGCAGTTTTTAAAATGTCTGAAATATCGGAAATTTGACTCCTGAGCGTGATTCTTGAGCCGAATTCTGACTCTCTTCACCTATTTTCAGTTTCAAATTACGGTGTTTCATACCGAAAATATGCCAATTACTGTAAACGGCGATGGGTCATATTTTGCCCAAACCCCCCTGCAGTTTTCAAAATGTCTGAAATGTCGGAAATTTGACTCCTGAGCGAGATTTTTTATCCGAATTTTGACTCTCTGCACCTATTTTCAGTTTCAAATTACGACTTTTTATACCGAAAATATGCCAATTACTGAAAACGGCGATGGGTCATATTTTCCCCAAACCCCCCTGCAGTTTTCAAAATGTCTGAAATGTCGGAAATTTGACTCCTGAGCGTGATTTTTGAGCCGAATTCTGACTCTCTGCACCTATTTTCAGTTTCAAATTACGACTTTTAATACAGAAAATATGCCAATTACTGAAAACGGCGATGGGTCATATTTTGCCCAAACCCCTCTGCAGTTTTCAAAATGTCTGAAATGTCGGAAATTTGACTCTTTAGCGTGATTTTTCAGCCGAATATCTGACTCTCTGCAGCTATTTTCAGTTTCAAATTACGACGTTTCATACCGAAAATATACCAATTACTGAAAACGGCGATGGGTCATATTTTGCCCAAACCCCCCTGCAGTTTTTGAAATGTCTGAAATGTTGGAAATTTGACTCCTGAGCGTGATTTTTGAGCAGAATTCTGACTCTCTGCACCAATTTTCAGTTTCAAATTACGACTTTTTATACAGAAAATATGCCAATTACTGAAAACTGCGATGGATCATATTTTGCCCAAACCCCTCTGCAGTTTTCAAAATGTCTGAAATGTCGGAAATTTGACTCATGAGCGTGATTTTTGAGCCGAATTCTGACTCTCTGCACCTATTTTTAGTTTCAAATTACGACGTTTCATACCGAAAATATGCCAATTACTGAAAACGGCGATGGGTCATATTTTGCCCAAACCCCCCTGCAGTTTTTAAAATGTCTGAAATGTCGGAAATTTGGCTCCTGAGCGTGATTTTTGAGCCGAATTCTGACTCTCTGCACCTATTTTCAGTTTCAAATTACGACGTTTCATACCGAAAATATGCACATTACTGAAAACGGCGATGGGTCATATTTTGCCTAAACCCCCTGCAGTTTTTAAAATGTCTGAAATGTCGGAAATTTGACTCCTGAGCGTGATTTTTGAGCCGAATTCTGAGTCTCTGCACCTATTTTCATTTTCAAAATACGATGTTTCATACCGAGAATTTGCCAATTACTGTAAACGGCTATGGGTCATATTTTGCCCAAACCCCCCTGCAATTTTCAAAATGTCTGAAATGTCGGAAATTTGACTCCTGAGCGTGATTTTTTATCCGAATTCTGTCTCTCTGCACCTATTTTCAGTTTCAAATTACGACTTTTCATACCGAAAATATGCCAATTACTGAAAACGGCTATGGGTCATATTTTGCCCAAACCCCCCTGCAGTTTTCAAAATGTCTGAAATGTCGAAAATTTTACTCCTGAGCGTGATTTTTTATCTGAATTCTGACTCTCTACACCTGTTTTCAGTTTCAAATTACGAATTTTTATACCGAAAATATGCCAATTACTGAAAACGGCGATTGGTCATATTTTGCCCAAACCCCCCTGCAGTTTTTAAAATGTCTGAAATGTCGGAAATTTGACTCCTAAGTGTGATTTTCGAGCCGAATTCTGACTCTCTGCACCTATTTTCAGTTTCAAATTACGACATTTCATACCGAAAATATGCCAATTACTGAAAACGGCGATGGGTCATATTTTGCCCAAACCCCCCTGCAGTTTTTAAAATGTCTGAAATGTCGGAAATTTGACACCTGAGCGTGATTTTTGAGCTGAATTCTGACTCTCTGCACCTATTTTCAGTTTCAAATTACGAAGTTTCGTACCGAAAAGATGCCAATTACTGTAAACGGCGATGGGTCATATTTTGCCCAAACCCCCCTGCAGTTTTCAAAATGTCTGAAATGTCTGAAATTTGACTCCTGAGCGTGATTTTTTATCCGAATTCTGACTCTCTTCACCTATTTTCAGTTTCAAATTACGACTTTTTATTCCGAAAATATGCCGATTACTGAAAACGGCGATGGGTCATATTTTGCCCAAACCCCCCTGCAGTTTTCAAAATGTCTGAAATGTCGGAAATTTGACTCCTGAGCGTGATTTTTGAGCCGAATTCTGACTCTGCATCAATTTTCAGTTTCAAATTACGACGTTCCATACCGAAAATATGCCAATTACTGTAAACAGCGATGGGTCATATTTTGCCCAAACCCCCCTGCAGTTTTCAAAATGTCTGAAATGTTGGAAATTTTACTCCTGAGCGTGATTTTTGAGCCGAATTCTGACTCTCTGCACCTATTTTCAGTTTCAAATTACGACTTTTTATACCGAAAATATGCCAATTACTGAAAACGGTGATGGGTCATATTTTGCCCAAACCCCCCTGCAGTTTTCAAAATGTCTAAAATGTCGGAAATTAGACTCCTGAGCGTGATTTTTGAGCCGAAGTCTGACTCTCTGCACCTATTTTCAGTTTCAAAATACGACGTTTCATACCGAAAATATGCCAATTACTGTAAACGGCGATAGGTCATATTTTGCCCAAACCCACCCTGCAGTTTTCAAAATGTCTGAAATGTCGGAAATTTGACTCCTGAGCGTGATTTTTTATCCGAATTCTGACTCTCTGCACCTATTTTCAGTTTCAAATTATGACTTTTTATTCCGAAAATATGCCAATTACTGAATACGGCGATTGGTCATATTTTGCCCAAACCCCCCTGCAGTTTTGAAAATGTCTGAAATGTCGGAAATTTGACTCTTGGGCGTGATTTTTGAGCCGAATTCTGACTGTCTGCATCTATTTTCTGTTTCAAATTACGACGTTTCATACCGAAAATATGCCAATTACTGAAAACGGCGATGGGTCATATTTTGCCCAAACCCCCCTGCAGTTTTTAAAATGTCTGAAATGTCGGAAATTTGACTCCTGAGCATGATTCTTGAGCCGAATTCTGACTCTCTGCACCTATTTTCAGTTTCAAATTACGATGTTTCATACCGAAAATATGCCAATTACTGTAAACGGCGATGGGTCATATTTTGCCCAAACCGCCCTGCAGTTTTCAAAATGTCTGAAATGTCGGAAATTTGACTCCTGAGCGAGATTTTTTATCCGAATTCTGACTCTCTGCACCTATTTTCAGTTTAAAATTACGACTTTTTATACAGAAAATATGCCAATTACTGAAAACGGCGATGGGTCATATTTTGCCCAAACCCCTCTGCAGTTTTCAAAATGTCTGAAATGTCGGAAATTTGACTCTAGAGCGTGATTTTTGAGCCGAATTCTGACTCTCTGCACCTATTTTCAGTTTCAAATTACGACTTTTTATACAGAAAATATGCCAATTACTGAAAAGGGCGATAGGTCATATTTTGCCCAAACCCCTCTGCAGTTTTTAAAATGTCTGAAATATCGGAAATTTGACTCCTGATCGTGATTCTTGAGCCGAATTTTGACTCTCTGCACCTATTTTCAGTTTCAAATTACGATGTTTCATACCGAAAATATGCCAATTACTGTAAACGACGATGGGTCATATTTTGCCCAAACCCCCCTGCAGTTTTCAAAATGTCTGAAATGTCGGAAATTTGACTCCTGAGCGAGATTTTTTATCCGAATTCTGACTCTCTGCACCTATTTTCAGTTTCAAATTACGACTTTTTATACCGAAAATATGCCAATTACTGAAAACGGCGATGGGTCATATTTTGCCAAACCCCCCCTGCAGTTTTCGAAATGTCTGAAATGTCGGAAATTTGACTCCTGAGCGTGATTTTTGAGCCGAATTCTGACTCTCTGCACCTATTTTCAGTTTCAAATTACGAATTTTTATACCGAAAATATGCCAATTACTGAAAACGGCGATGGGTCATATTTTGCCCAAACCCCCCTGCAGTTTTCAAAATGTCTGAAATGTCGGAAATTTGACTCCTAAGTGTGATTTTTTATCCGAATTCTGTCTCTCTGCACCTATTTTCAGTTTCAAATTACGACTTTTCATACCGAAAATATGCCAATTACTGAAAACGGTGATGGGTCGTATTTTGCCCAAACCCCCCTGCAGTTTTCAAAATGTCTGAAATGTCGAAAATTTGACTCCGAAGCGTGATTTTTTATCCGAATTCTGACTCTCTACACCTGTTTTCAGTTTCAAATTACGACTTTTTATACCGTAAATATGCCAATTACTGAAAACGGCGATTGGTCATATTTTGCCAAAACCCCCCTGCAGTTTTCAAAATGTCTGAAATTTGACTCCTAAGCGTGATTTTTGAGCCGAATGCTGACTCTCTGCACCTATTTTCAGTTTCAAATTACGACGTTTCATACCGAAAATATGCCAATTACTGAAAACGGCGATGGGTCATATTTTGCCCAAACCCCCCTGCAGTTTTTAAAATGTCTGAAATGTTGGAAATTTGGCTCCTGAGCGTGATTTTTGAGCTGAATTCTGACTCTCTGCACCTATTTTCAGTTTCAAATTACGACGTTTCATACCGAAAATATGCACATTACTGAAAACGGCGATGGGTCATATTTTGCCCAAACCCCCCTGCAGTTTTCAAAATGTCTGAAATGTCGGAAATTTGACTCCTGAGCGTGATTTTTTAGCCAAATTCTGACTCTCTGCACCTATTTTTAGTTTCAAATTACGACGTTTCATACCGAAAATATGCCAATTACTGAAAACGGCAATGGGTCATATTTTGCCCAAACCCCCCTGCAGTTTTTAAAATGTCTGAAATGTCGGAAATTTGGCTCCTGAGCGTGATTTTTGAGCCGAATTCTGACTCTCTGCACCTATTTTCAGTTTCAAATTACGACTTTTTATACCGAAAATATGCTAATTACTGAAAACGGCGATTGGTCATATTTTGCCCAAACCCCCCTGCAGTTTTCAAAATGTCCGAAATGTCGGAAATTTTCCTCCTGACCATGATTTTTGAGCCGAATTCTGACTCTCTGCACCTATTTTCAGTTTCAAATTACGACGTTTCATACCGAAAATATGCACATTACTGAAAACGGCGATGGGTCATATTTTGCCCAAACCCCCCTGCAGTTTTTAAAATGTCTGAAATGTCGGAAATTTGACTCCTGAGCGTGATTTTTGAGCCGAATTCTGACTCACTGCACCTATTTTTATTTTCAAAATACGACGTTTCATACCGAAAATATGCCAATTACTGTAAACGGCGATGGGTTATATTTTGCCCAAACCCCCCTGCAGTTTTCAAAATGTCTGAAATGTCGAAAATTTGACTCCTGAGCGTGATTTTTTATCCGAATTCTGACTCTCTACACCTGTTTTCAGTTTCAAATTACGACTTTTTATACCGAAAATATGCCAATTACTGAAAACGGCGATTGGTCATATTTTGCCCAAACCCCCCTGCAGTTTTCAAAATGTCTGAAATGTCGGAAATTTGACTCCTAAGCGTGATTTTTGAGCCGAATTCTGACTCTCTGCACCTATTTTCAGTTTCAAATTACGATGTTTCATACCGAAAATATGCCAATTACTGAAAACGGCGATGGGTCATATTTTGCCCAAACCCCCCTGCAGTTTTTAAAATGTCTGAAATGTCGGAAATTTGGCTCCTGAGTGTGATTTTTGAGCTGAATTCTGACTCTCTGCACCTATTTTCAGTTTCAAATTACGACGTTTCATACCGAAAATATGCACATTACTGAAAACGGCGATGGGTCATATTTTGCCAAAACCCCCCTGCAGTTTTCAAAATGTCTGAAATGTCGGAAATTTGACTCCTGAGCGTGATTTTTTTTCCGAATTCTGTCTCTCTGCACCTATTTTTATTTTCAAAATACGACTTTTCATACCGAAAATATGACAATTACTGTAAACGGCGATGGGTCATATTTTGTCCAAACTCCCCTGCAGTTTTCAAAATGTCGGAAATGTCGGAAATTTGACTCCTGAGCGTGATTTTTTATCCGAATTCTGACTCTCTGCACCTATTTTCAGTTTCAAATTACGACGTTTCATACCGAAAATATGCCAATTACTGTAACCGGCGATAGGTCATATTTTGCCCAAACCCCCCTACAGTTTTCAAAATGTCTGAAGTGTCGGAAATTGGACTCCTGAGCGTGATTTTTTATCCGAATTCTGACTCTCTGCAACTTTTTTCAGTTTCAAATTACGACTTTTTATACCGAAAATATGCCAATTACTGAAAACAGCGATGGGTCATATTTTGCCCAAACCCCCACCTGCAGTTTTCAAAATGTCTGAAATGTCGGAAATTTGACTCCTGAGCGTGATTTTTGAGCCAAATTCTGACTCTCTGCACCTATTTTTAGTTTCAAATTACGAAGTTTCATACCGAAAATATGCCAATTACTGAAAACGGCAATGGGTCATATTTTGCCCAAACCCCCCTGCAGTTTTCAAAATGTCTGAAATGTCGGAAATTTGACTCCTAAGTGTGATTTTTTATCCGAATTCTGTCTCTCTGCACCTTTTTTCAGTTTCAAATTACGACTTTTCATACCGAAAATATGCCAATTACTGAAAACGGTGATGGGTCGTATTTTGCCCAAACCCCCCTGCAGTTTTCAAAATGTCTGAAATGTCGAAAATTTGACTCCGAAGCGTGATTTTTTATCCGAATTCTGACTCTCTACACCTGTTTTCAGTTTCAAATTACGACTTTTTATACCGTAAATATGCCAATTACTGAAAACGGCGATTGGTCATATTTTGCCAAAACCCCCCTGCAGTTTTCAAAATGTCTGAAATTTGACTCCTAAGCGTGATTTTTGAGCCGAATGCTGACTCTCTGCACCTATTTTCAGTTTCAAATTACGACGTTTCATACCGAAAATATGCCAATTACTGAAAACGGCGATGGGTCATATTTTGCCCAAACCCCCCCTGCAGTTTTCAAAATGTCTGAAATGTCGGAAATTTGACTCCTGAGCGTGATTTTTTAGCCAAATTCTGACTCTCTGCACCTATTTTTAGTTTCAAATTACGACGTTTCATACCGAAAATATGCCAATTACTGAAAACGGCAATGGGTCATATTTTGCCCAAACCCCCCTGCAGTTTTTAAAATGTCTGAAATGTCGGAAATTTGACTCCTGAGCGTGATTTTTTAGCCAAATTCTGACTCTCTGCACCTATTTTTAGTTTCAAATTACGACGTTTCATACCGAAAATATGCCAATTACTGAAAACGGCAATGGGTCATATTTTGCCCAAACCCCCCTGCAGTTTTAAAAATGTCTGAAATGTCGGAAATTTGGCTCCTGAGCGTGATTTTTGAGCCGAATTCTGACTCTCTGCACCTATTTTCAGTTTCAAATTACGACGTTTCATACCGAAAATATGCACATTACTGAAAACGGCGATGGGTCATATTTTGCCCAAACCCCCCTGCAGTTTTTAAAATGTCTGAAATGTCGGAAATTTGACTCCTGAGCGTGATTTTTGAGCCGAATTCTGACTCACTGCACCTATTTTTATTTTCAAAATACGACGTTTCATACCGAAAATATGCCAATTACTGTAAACGGCGATGGGTCATATTTTGCCCAAACCCCCCTGCAGTTTTCAAAATGTCTGAAATGTCGGAAATTTGACTCCTAAGTGTGATTTTTTATCCGAATTCTGTCTCTCTGCACCTATTTTCAGTTTCAAATTACGACTTTTCATACCGAAAATATGCCAATTACTGAAAACGGTGATGGGTCGTATTTTGCCCAAACCCCCCTGCAGTTTTCAAAATGACTGAAATGTCGAAAATTTGACTCCGAAGCGTGATTTTTTATCCGAATTCTGACTCTCTACACCTGTTTTCAGTTTCAAATTACGACTTTTTATACCGTAAATATGCCAATTACTGAAAACGGCGATTGGTCATATTTTGCCAAAACCCCCCTGCAGTTTTCAAAATGTCTGAAATTTGACTCCTAAGCGTGATTTTTGAGCCGAATGCTGACTCTCTGCACCTATTTTCAGTTTCAAATTACGACGTTTCATACCGAAAATATGCCAATTACTGAAAACGGCGATGGGTCATATTTTGCCCAAACCCCCCCTGCAGTTTTCAAAATGTCTGAAATGTCGGAAATTTGACTCCTGAGCGTGATTTTTTAGCCAAATTCTGACTCTCTGCACCTATTTTTAGTTTCAAATTACGACGTTTCATACCGAAAATATGCCAATTACTGAAAACGGCAATGGGTCATATTTTGCCCAAACCCCCCTGCAGTTTTCAAAATGTCCGAAATGTCGGAAATTTTCCTCCTGACCATGATTTTTGAGCCGAATTCTGACTCTCTGCACCTATTTTCAGTTTCAAATTACGACGTTTCATACCGAAAATATGCACATTACTGAAAACGGCGATGGGTCATATTTTGCCCAAACCCCCCTGCAGTTTTTAAAATGTCTGAAATGTCGGAAATTTGACTCCTGAGCGTGATTTTTGAGCCGAATTCTGACTCACTGCACCTATTTTTATTTTCAAAATACGACGTTTCATACCGAAAATATGCCAATTACTGTAAACGGCGATTGGTTATATTTTGCCCAAACCCCCCTGCAGTTTTCAAAATGTCTGAAATGTCGAAAATTTGACTCCTGAGCGTGATTTTTTATCCGAATTCTGACTCTCTACACCTGTTTTCAGTTTCAAATTACGACTTTTTATACCGAAAATATGCCAATTACTGAAAACGGCGATTGGTCATATTTTGCCCAAACCCCCCTGCAGTTTTCAAAATGTCTGAAATGTCGGAAATTTGACTCCTAAGCGTGATTTTTGAGCCGAATTCTGACTCTCTGCACCTATTTTCAGTTTCAAATTACGATGTTTCATACCGAAAATATGCCAATTACTGAAAACGGCGATGGGTCATATTTTGCCCAAACCCCCCTGCAGTTTTTAAAATGTCTGAAATGTCGGAAATTTGGCTCCTGAGTGTGATTTTTGAGCTGAATTCTGACTCTCTGCACCTATTTTCAGTTTCAAATTACGACGTTTCATACCGAAAATATGCACATTACTGAAAACGGCGATGGGTCATATTTTGCCAAAATCCCCCTGCAGTTTTCAAAATGTCTGAAATGTCGGAAATTTGACTCCTGAGCGTGATTTTTTTTCCGAATTCTGTCTCTCTGCACCTATTTTTATTTTCAAAATACGACGTTTCATACCGAAAATATGCCAATTACTGTAAACGGCGATGGGTCATATTTTGCCCAAACCCCCCTGCAGTTTTCAAAATGTCTGAAATGTCGGAAATTTGACTCCTAAGTGTGATTTTTTATCCGAATTCTGTCTCTCTGCACCTATTTTCAGTTTCAAATTACGACTTTTCATACCGAAAATATGCCAATTACTGAAAACGGTGATGGGTCGTATTTTGCCCAAACCCCCCTGCAGTTTTCAAAATGACTGAAATGTCGAAAATTTGACACCGAAGCGTGATTTTTTATCCGAATTCTGACTCTCTACACCTGTTTTCAGTTTCAAATTACGACTTTTTATACCGTAAATATGCCAATTACTGAAAACGGCGATTGGTCATATTTTGCCAAAACCCCCCTGCAGTTTTCAAAATGTCTGAAATTTGACTCCTAAGCGTGATTTTTGAGCCGAATGCTGACTCTCTGCACCTATTTTCAGTTTCAAATTACGACGTTTCATACCGAAAATATGCCAATTACTGAAAACGGCGATGGGTCATATTTTGCCCAAACCCCCCCTGCAGTTTTCAAAATGTCTGAAATGTCGGAAATTTGACTCCTGAGCGTGATTTTTTAGCCAAATTCTGACTCTCTGCACCTATTTTTAGTTTCAAATTACGACGTTTCATACCGAAAATATGCCAATTACTGAAAACGGCAATGGGTCATATTTTGCCCAAACCCCCCTGCAGTTTTTAAAATGTCTGAAATGTTGGAAATTTGGCTCCTGAGCGTGACTTTTGAGCCGAATTCTGACTCTCTGCACCTATTTTCAGTTTCAAATTACGACGTTTCATACCGAAAATATGCACATTACTGAAAACGGCGATGGGTCATATTTTGCCCAAACCCCCCTGCAGTTTTCAAAATGTCTGAAATGTCGGAAATTTGACTCCTGAGCGTGATTTTTTAGCCAAATTCTGACTCTCTGCACCTATTTTTAGTTTCAAATTACGACGTTTCATACCGAAAATATGCCAATTACTGAAAACGGCAATGGGTCATATTTTGCCCAAACCCCCCTGCAGTTTTTAAAATGTCTGAAATGTCGGAAATTTGGCTCCTGAGCGTGATTTTTGAGCCGAATTCTGACTCTCTGCACCTATTTTCAGTTTCAAATTACGACTTTTTATACCGAAAATATGCTAATTACTGAAAACGGCGATTGGTCATATTTTGCCCAAACCCCCCTGCAGTTTTCAAAATGTCCGAAATGTCGGAAATTTTCCTCCTGACCATGATTTTTGAGCCGAATTCTGACTCTCTGCACCTATTTTCAGTTTCAAATTACGACGTTTCATACCGAAAATATGCCAATTACTGAAAACGGCGATGGGTCATATTTTGCCCAAACCCCCCTGCAGTTTTTAAAATGTCTGAAATGTCGAAAATTTGGCTCCTGAGTGTGATTTTTGAGCCGAATTCTGACTCTCTGCACCTATTTTCAGTTTCAAATTACGACGTTTCATACCGAAAATATGCACATTACTGAAAACGGCGATGGGTCATATTTTGCCCAAACCCCCCTGCAGTTTTTAAAATGTCTGAAATGTCGGAAATTTGACTCCTGAGCGTGATTTTTGAACCGAATTCTGACTCACTGCACCTATTTTTATTTTCAAAATACGACGTTTCATACCGAAAATATGCCAATTACTGTAAACGGCGATGGGTTATATTTTGCCCAAACCCCCCTGCAGTTTTCAAAATGTCTGAAATGTCGAAAATTTGACTCCTGAGCGTGATTTTTTATCCGAATTCTGACTCTCTACACCTGTTTTCAGTTTCAAATTACGACTTTTTATACCGAAAATATGCCAATTACTGAAAACGGCGATTGGTCATATTTTGCCCAAACCCCCCTGCAGTTTTCAAAATGTCTGAAATGTCGGAAATTTGACTCCTAAGCGTCATTTTTGAGCCGAATTCTGACTCTCTGCACCTATTTTCAGTTTCAAATTACGACGTTTCATACCGAAAATATGCCAATTACTGAAAACGGCGATGGGTCATATTTTGCCCAAACCCCCCTGCAGTTTTTAAAATGTCTGAAATGTCGGAAATTTGGCTCCTGAGTGTGATTTTTGAGCTGAATTCTGACTCTCTGCACCTATTTTCAGTTTCAAATTACGACGTTTCATACCGAAAATATGCACATTACTGAAAACGGCGATGGGTCATATTTTGCCAAAACCCCCCTGCAGTTTTCAAAATGTCTGAAATGTCGGAAATTTGACTCCTGAGCGTGATTTTTTTTCCGAATTCTGTCTCTCTGCACCTATTTTTATTTTCAAAATACGACTTTTCATACCGAAAATATGACAATTACTGTAAACGGCGATGGGTCATATTTTGTCCAAACTCCCCTGCAGTTTTCAAAATGTCGGAAATGTCGGAAATTTGACTCCTGAGCGTGATTTTTTATCCGAATTCTGACTCTCTGCACCTATTTTCAGTTTCAAATTACGACGTTTCATACCGAAAATATGCCAATTACTGTAACCGGCGATAGGTCATAATTTGCCCAAACCCCCCTACAGTTTTCAAAATGTCTGAAGTGTCGGAAATTGGACTCCTGAGCATGATTTTTTATCCGAATTCTGACTCTCTGCAACTTTTTTCAGTTTCAAATTACGACTTTTTATACCGAAAATATGCCAATTACTGAAAACAGCGATGGGTCATATTTTGCCCAAACCCCCCCCCCCCCTGCAGTTTTCAAAATGTCTGAAATGTCGGAAATTTGACTCCTGAGCGTGATTTTTGAGCCAAATTCTGACTCTCTGCACCTATTTTTAGTTTCAAATTACGAAGTTTCATACCGAAAATATGCCAATTACTGAAAACGGCAATGGGTCATATTTTGCCCAAACCCCCCTGCAGTTTTTAAAATGTCTGAAATGTCGGAAATTTGGCTCCTGAGCGTGATTTTTGAGCCGAATTCTGACTCTCTGCACCTATTTTCAGTTTCAAATTACGACGTTTCATACCGAAAATATGCACATTACTGAAAACGGCGATGGGTCATATTTTGCCCAAACCCCCTGCAGTTTTTAAAATGTCTGAAATGTCGGAAATTTGACTCCTGAGCTTGATTTTTGAGCCGAATTCTGACTCTCTGCACCTATTTTCAGTTTCAAAATACGACGTTTCATACCGAAAATATGCCAATTACAGTACACGGCGATGGGTCATATTTTGCCCAAACCCCCCTGCAGTTTTCAAAAGTCTGAAATGTCGGAAATTTGACTCCTGAGCGTGATTTTTTATCCAAATTCTGTCTCTCTGCACCTATTTTCAGTTTCAAATTACGACTTTTCATACCGAAAATATGCCAACTAATGAAAACAGCGATGGGTTATATTTTGCCCAAACCCCCCTGCAGTTTTCAAAATGTCTGAAATGTCGAAAATTTGACTCCTGACCGTGATTTTTTATCCGAATTCTGACTATCTACACCTGTTTTCAGTTTCAAATTACGACTTTTTATACCGAAAATATGCCAATTACTGAAAACAACGATTGGTCATATTTTGCCCAAACCCCCCTGCAGTTTTCAAAATGTCTGAAATGTCGGAAATTTAACTCCTAAGCGTGATTTTCGAGCCGAATTCTGACTCTCTGCACCTCTTTTCAGTTTCAAATTACGACGTTTCATACCGAAAATATGCACATTATTGAAAACGGCGATGGGTCATATTTTGCCAAAACCCCCCTGCAGTTTTCAAAATGTCTGAAATGTCGGAAATTTGACTCCTGAGCGTGATTTTTTATCGGAATTCTGTCTCTCTGCACCTATTTTCAGTTTCAAATTACGACTTTTCATACCGAAAATATGCCAATTACTGAAAACGGCGATGGGTCATATTTTGCCCAAACCCCCCTGCAGTTTTCAAAATGTCTGAAATGTCGGAAATTTGACTCCTGAGCGTGATTTTTGAGCCAAATTCTGACTCTCTGCACCTAATTTTAGTTTCAAATTACGACGTTTCATACCGAAAATATGCCAATTACTCAAAACGGCAATGGGTCATATTTTGCCCAAACCCCCCTGCAGTTTTTAAAATGTCTGAAATGTCGGAAATTTGGCTCCTGAGCGTGATTTTTGAGCCGAATTCTGACTCTCTGCACTTATTTTCAGTTTCAAATTACGACGTTTCATACCGAAAATATGCACATTACTGAAAACGGCGATGGGTCATATTTTGCCCAAACCCCCTGCAGTATTTAAAATGTCTGAAATGTCGGAAATTTGACTCCTGAGCATGATTTTTGAGCCGAATTCTGACTCTCTGCACCTATTTTTATTTTCAAAATACGACGTTTCATACCGAAAATATGCCAATTACTGTAAACGGCGATGGTTCATATTTTGCCCAAACCCCCCTGCAGTTTTCAAAATGTCTGAAATGTCGGAAATTTGACTCCTGAACGTGATTTTTTATCCAAATTCTGTCTCTCTGCACCTATTTTCAGTTTCAAATTACGACTTTTCATACCGAAAATATGCCAATTACTGAAAACGGCGATGGGTCATATTTTGCCCAAACCCCCCTGCAGTTTTCAAAATGTCTGAAATGTCGAAAATTTGACTCCTGAACGTGATTTTTTATCCGAATTCTGACTCTCTACACCTGTTTTCAGTTTCAAATTACGACTTTTTATACCGAAAATATGCCAATTACTGAACACGGCGATTGGTCATATTTTGCACAAACCCCCCTGCAGTTTTCAAAATGTCTGAAATGTCGGAAATTTGACTCCTAAGCGTGATTTTTGAGCCGAATTCTGACTCTCTGCACCTATTTTCAGTTTCAAATTACGACGTTTCATACCGAAAATATGCCAATTACTGAAAACGGCGATGGGTCATATTTTGCCCAAACCCCCCTGCAGTTTTTAAAATGTCTGAAATGTCGGAAATTTGGCTCCTGAGTGTGATTTTTGAGCTGAATTCTGACTCTCTGCACCAATTTTCAGTTTCAAATTACGACGTTTCATACCGAAAATATGCACATTACGGAAAACGGCGATGGGTCATATTTTGCCCAAACCCCCCTGCAGTTTTCAAAATGTCTGAAATTTGACACCTGGGCGTGATTTTTTATCCGAATTCTGTCTCTCTGCACCTATTTTCAGTTTCAAATTACGACTTTTCATACAGAAAATATGCCAATTACTGTAAACGGCGATGGGTCATATTTTGCCCAAACTCCCCTGCAGTTTTCAAAATGTCGGAAATGTCGGAAATTTGACTCCTGAGCGTGATTTTTTATCCGAATTCTGACTCTCTGCACCTATTTTCAGTTTCAAATTACGACTTTTTATACCGAAAATATGCTAATTACTGAAAACGGCGATGGGTCATATTTTGCCCAAACCCCCCTGCATTTTCAAAATGTCTGAAATGTCGGAAATTTGACTCCTGAACGTGATTTTGTATCCAAATTCTGTCTCTCTGCACCTATTTTCAGTTTCAAATTACGACTTTTCATACCGAAAATAAGCCAATTACTGAAAACGGCGATGGGTCATATTCTGCCCAAACCCCCCCTGCAGTTTTCAAAATGTCTGAAATGTCGGAAATTTGACTCCTGAGCGTGATTTTTGAGCCAAATTCTGACTCTCTGCACCTATTTTTAGTTTCAAATTACGACGTTTCATACCGAAAATATGCCAATTACTGAAAACGGCAATGGGTCATATTTTGCCCAAACCCCCCTGCAGTTTTTAAAATGTCTGAAATGTCGGAAATTTGGCTCCTGAGCGTGATTTTTGAGCCGAATTCTGACTCTCTGCACCTATTTTCAGTTTCAAATTACGACGTTTCATACCGAAAATATGCACATTACTGAAAACGGCGATGGATCATATTTTGCCCAAACCCCCTGCAGTTTTTAAAATGTCTGAAATGTCGGAAATTTGACTCCTGAGCGTGATTTTTGAGCCGAATTCTGACTCTCTGCACCTATTTTTATTTTCAAAATACGACGTTTCATACCGAAAATATGGCAATTACTGTAAACGGCGATGGGTCATATTTTGCCCAAACCCCCCCCCCCCTGCAGTTTTCAAAATGTCTGAAATGTCGGAAATTTGACTCCTGAGCATGATTTTTTATCCAAATTCTGTCTCTCTGAACCTATTTTCAGTTTCAAATTACGACTTTTCATACCGAAAATATGCCAATTACTGAAAACGGCGATGGGTCATATTTTGCCCAAACCCCCCTGCAGTTTTCAAAATGTCTGAAATGTCGAAAATTTGACCCCTGAGCGTGATTTTTTATCCGAATTCTGACTATCTACACCTGTTTTCAGTTTCAAATTACGACTTTTTATACCGAAAATATGCCAATTACTGAAAACGGCGATTGGTCATATTTTGCCCAAACTCCCCTGCAGTTTTCAAAATGTCGGAAATGTCGGAAATTTGACTCCTGAGCCTCATTTTTTATCCGAATTCTGACTCTTTGCACCTATTTTCAGTTTCAAATTACGAATTTTTATACCGAAAATATGCCAATTACTGAAAACAACGATGGGTCATATTTTGCCCAAACCCCCCTGCAGTTTTTAAAATGTCTGAAATGTCGGAAATTTGACTCCTGAGCGTAATTTTTGAGCCAAATTCTGACTCTCTGCACCTAAATTTAGTTTCAAATTACGACGTTTCATACCGAAAATATGCCAATTACTCAAAACGGCAATGGGTCATATTTTGCCCAAACCCCCCTGCAGTTTTTAAAATGTCTGAAATGTCGGAAATTTGGCTCCTGAGCGTGATTTTTGAGCCGAATTCTGACTCTCTGCACTTATTTTCAGTTTCAAATTACGACGTTTCATACCGAAAATATGCACATTACTGAAAACGGCGATGGGTCATATTTTGCCCAAACCCCCTGCAGTATTTAAAATGTCTGAAATGTCGGAAATTTGACTCCTGAGCATGATTTTTGAGCCGAATTCTGACTCTCTGCACCTATTTTTATTTTCAAAATACGACGTTTCATACCGAAAATATGCCAATTACTGTAAACGGCGATGGTTCATATTTTGCCCAAACCCCCCTGCAGTTTTCAAAATGTCTGAAATGTCGGAAATTTGACTCCTGAACGTGATTTTTTATCCAAATTCTGTCTCTCTGCACCTATTTTCAGTTTCAAATTACGACTTTTCATACCGAAAATATGCCAATTACTGAAAACGGCGATGGGTCATATTTTGCCCAAACCCCCCTGCAGTTTTCAAAATGTCTGAAATGTCGAAAATTTGACTCCTGAACGTGATTTTTTATCCGAATTCTGACTCTCTACACCTGTTTTCAGTTTCAAATTACGACTTTTTATACCGAAAATATGCCAATTACTGAACACGGCGATTGGTCATATTTTGCACAAACCCCCCTGCAGTTTTCAAAATGTCTGAAATGTCGGAAATTTGACTCCTAAGCGTGATTTTTGAGCCGAATTCTGACTCTCTGCACCTATTTTCAGTTTCAAATTACGACGTTTCATACCGAAAATATGCCAATTACTGAAAACGGCGATGGGTCATATTTTGCCCAAACCCCCCTGCAGTTTTTAAAATGTCTGAAATGTCGGAAATTTGGCTCCTGAGTGTGATTTTTGAGCTGAATTCTGACTCTCTGCACCAATTTTCAGTTTCAAATTACGACGTTTCATACCGAAAATATGCACATTACGGAAAACGGCGATGGGTCATATTTTGCCCAAACCCCCCTGCAGTTTTCAAAATGTCTGAAATTTGACACCTGGGCGTGATTTTTTATCCGAATTCTGTCTCTCTGCACCTATTTTCAGTTTCAAATTACGACTTTTCATACAGAAAATATGCCAATTACTGTAAACGGCGATGGGTCATATTTTGCCCAAACTCCCCTGCAGTTTTCAAAATGTCGGAAATGTCGGAAATTTGACTCCTGAGCGTGATTTTTTATCCGAATTCTGACTCTCTGCACCTATTTTCAGTTTCAAATTACGACTTTTTATACCGAAAATATGCTAATTACTGAAAACGGCGATGGGTCATATTTTGCCCAAACCCCCCTGCATTTTCAAAATGTCTGAAATGTCGGAAATTTGACTCCTGAACGTGATTTTGTATCCAAATTCTGTCTCTCTGCACCTATTTTCAGTTTCAAATTACGACTTTTCATACCGAAAATAAGCCAATTACTGAAAACGGCGATGGGTCATATTCTGCCCAAACCCCCCCTGCAGTTTTCAAAATGTCTGAAATGTCGGAAATTTGACTCCTGAGCGTGATTTTTGAGCCAAATTCTGACTCTCTGCACCTATTTTTAGTTTCAAATTACGACGTTTCATACCGAAAATATGCCAATTACTGAAAACGGCAATGGGTCATATTTTGCCCAAACCCCCCTGCAGTTTTTAAAATGTCTGAAATGTCGGAAATTTGGCTCCTGAGCGTGATTTTTGAGCCGAATTCTGACTCTCTGCACCTATTTTCAGTTTCAAATTACGACGTTTCATACCGAAAATATGCACATTACTGAAAACGGCGATGGATCATATTTTGCCCAAACCCCCTGCAGTTTTTAAAATGTCTGAAATGTCGGAAATTTGACTCCTGAGCGTGATTTTTGAGCCGAATTCTGACTCTCTGCACCTATTTTTATTTTCAAAATACGACGTTTCATACCGAAAATATGCCAATTACTGTAAACGGCGATGGGTCATATTTTGCCCAAACCCCCCCCCCCCTGCAGTTTTCAAAATGTCTGAAATGTCGGAAATTTGACTCCTGAGCATGATTTTTTATCCAAATTCTGTCTCTCTGAACCTATTTTCAGTTTCAAATTACGACTTTTCATACCGAAAATATGCCAATTACTGAAAACGGCGATGGGTCATATTTTGCCCAAACCCCCCTGCAGTTTTCAAAATGTCTGAAATGTCGAAAATTTGACCCCTGAGCGTGATTTTTTATCCGAATTCTGACTATCTACACCTGTTTTCAGTTTCAAATTACGACTTTTTATACCGAAAATATGCCAATTACTGAAAACGGCGATTGGTCATATTTTGCCCAAACTCCCCTGCAGTTTTCAAAATGTCGGAAATGTCGGAAATTTGACTCCTGAGCCTCATTTTTTATCCGAATTCTGACTCTTTGCACCTATTTTCAGTTTCAAATTACGAATTTTTATACCGAAAATATGCCAATTACTGAAAACAACGATGGGTCATATTTTGCCCAAACCCCCCTGCAGTTTTTAAAATGTCTGAAATGTCGGAAATTTGACTCCTGAGCGTAATTTTTGAGCCAAATTCTGACTCTCTGCACCTAAATTTAGTTTCAAATTACGACGTTTCATACCGAAAATATGCCAATTACTCAAAACGGCAATGGGTCATATTTTGCCCAAACCCCCCTGCAGTTTTTAAAATGTCTGAAATGTCGGAAATTTTCCTCCTGACCGTGATTTTTGAGCCGAATTCTGACTCTCTGCACTTATTTTCAGTTTCAAATTACGACGTTTCATACCGAAAATATGCACATTACTGAAAACGGCGATAGGTCATATTTTGCCTAAACCCCCTGCAGTTTTTAAAATGTCTGAAATGTCGGAAATTTGACTCCTGAGCGTGATTTTTGAGCCGAATTCTGACTCTCTGCACCTAAATTTAGTTTCAAATTACGACGTTTCATACCGAAAATATGCCAATTACTCAAAACGGCAATGGGTCATATTTTGCCCAAACCCCCCTGCAGTTTTTAAAATGTCTGAAATGTCGGAAATTTTCCTCCTGACCGTGATTTTTGAGCCGAATTCTGACTCTCTGCACCTATTTTTATTTTCAAAATACGACGTTTCATACCGAAAATATGCCAATTACTGTAAACGGCGATGGTTCATATTTTGCCCAAACCCCCCTGCATTTTCAAAATGTCTGAAATGTCGGAAATTTGACTCCTGAACGTGATTTTGTATCCAAATTCTGTCTCTCTGCACCTATTTTCAGTTTCAAATTACGACTTTTCATACCGAAAATATGCCAATTACTGAAAACGGCGATGGGTCATATTTTGCCCAAACCCCCCTGCAGTTTTCAAAATGTCTGAAATGTCGAAAATTTGACTCCTGAACGTGATTTTTTATCCGAATTCTGACTCTCTACACCTGTTTTCAGTTTCAAATTACGACTTTTTATACCGAAAATATGCCAATTACTGAACACGGCGATTGGTCATATTTTGTACAAACCCCCCTGCAGTTTTCAAAATGTCTGAAATGTCGGAAATTTGACTCCTGAGCATGATTTTTTATCCAAATTCTGTCTCTCTGCACCTATTTTCAGTTTCAAATTACGACTTTTCATACCGAAAATATGCCAATTACTGAAAACGGCGATGGGTCATATTTTGCCCAAACCCCCCTGCAGTTTTCAAAATGTCTGAAATGTCGAAAATTTGACTCCTGAGCGTGATTTTTTATCCGAATTCTGACTATCTACACCTGTTTTCAGTTTCAAATTACGAGTTTTATACCGAAAATATGCCAATTACTGAAAACGGCGATGGGTCATATTTTGCCCAAACTCCCCTGCAGTTTTCAAAATGTCGGAAATGTCGGAAATTTGACTCCTGAGCCTCATTTTTTATCCGAATTCTGACTCTTTGCACCTATTTTCAGTTTCAAATTACGAATTTTTATACCGAAAATATGCCAATTACTGAAAACAACGATGGGTCATATTTTGCCCAAACCCCCCTGCAGTTTTTAAAATGTCTGAAATGTCGGAAATTTGACTCCTGAGCGTAATTTTTGAGCCAAATTCTGACTCTCTGCACCTAAATTTAGTTTCAAATTACGACGTTTCATACCGAAAATATGCCAATTACTCAAAACGGCAATGGGTCATATTTTGCCCAAACCCCCCTGCAGTTTTTAAAATGTCTGAAATGTCGGAAATTTGACTCCTGAGCGTGATTTTTGAGCCGAATTCTGACTCTCTGCACCTAAATTTAGTTTCAAATTACGACGTTTCATACCGAAAATATGCCAATTACTCAAAACGGCAATGGGTCATATTTTGCCCAAACCCCCCTGCAGTTTTTAAAATGTCTGAAATGTCGGAAATTTTCCTCCTGACCGTGATTTTTGAGCCGAATTCTGACTCTCTGCACTTATTTTCAGTTTCAAATTACGACGTTTCATACCGAAAATATGCACATTACTGAAAACGGCGATAGGTCATGTTTTGCCTAAACCCCCCTGCAGTTTTTAAAATGTCTGAAATGTCGGAAATTTGACTCCTGAGCGTGATTTTTGAGCCGAATTCTGACTCTCTGCACCTATTTTTATTTTCAAAATACGACGTTTCATACCGAAAATATGCCAATTACTGTAAACGGCGATGGTTCATATTTTGCCCAAACCCCCCTGCATTTTCAAAATGTCTGAAATGTCGGAAATTTGACTCCTGAACGTGATTTTGTATCCAAATTCTGTCTCTCTGCACCTATATTCAGTTTCAAATTACGACTTTTCATACCGAAAATATGCCAATTACTGAAAACGGCGATGGGTCATATTTTGCCCAAACCCCCCTGCAGTTTTCAAAATGTCTGAAATGTCGAAAATTTGACTCCTGAACGTGATTTTTTATCCGAATTCTGACTCTCTACACCTGTTTTCAGTTTCAAATTACGACTTTTTATACCGAAAATATGCCAATTACTGAACACGGCGATTGGTCATATTTTGCACAAACCCCCCTGCAGTTTTCAAAATGTCTGAAATGTCGGAAATTTGACTCCTGAGCGTGATTTTTGAGCCGAATTCTGACTCTCTGCACCTATTTTCAGTTTCAAATTACGACGTTTCATACCGAAAATATGCCAATTACTGAAAACGGCGATGGGTCATATTTTGCCCAAACCCCCTGCAGTTTTTAAAATGTCTGAAATGTCGGAAATTTGGCTCCTGAGTGTGATTTTTGAGCTGAATTCTGACTCTCTGCACCTATTTTCAGTTTCAAATTACGACGTTTCATACCGAAAATATGCACATTACGGAAAACGGCGATGGGTCATATTTTGCCCAAACTCCCCTGCAGTTTTCAAAATGTCGGAAATGTCGGAAATTTGACTCCTGAGCGTGATTTTTTATCCGAATTCTGACTCTCTGCACCTATTTTCAGTTTCAAATTACGACTTTTTATACCGAAAATATGCTAATTACTGAAAACGGCGATTGGTCATATTTTGCCCAAACCCCCCTGCAGTTTTCAAAATGTCCGAAATGTCGGAAATTTTCCTCCTGACCATGATTTTTGAGCCGAATTCTGACTCTCTGCACCTATTTTCAGTTTCAAATTACGACGTTTCATACCGGAAATATGCCAATTACTGAAAACGGCGATGGGTCATATTTTGCCCAAACCCCCCTGCAGTTTTTAAAATGTCTGAAATGTCGAAAATTTGGCTCCTGAGTGTGATTTTTGAGCCGAATTCTGACTCTCTGCACCTATTTTCAGTTTCAAATAACGACGTTTCATACCGAAAATATGCACATTACTGAAAACGGCGATGGGTCATATTTTGCCCAAACCCCCCTGCAGTTTTTAAAATGTCTGAAATGTCGGAAATTTGACTCCTGAGCGTGATTTTTGAGCCGAATTCTGACTCACTGCACCTATTTTTATTTTCAAAATACGACATTTCATACCGAAAATATGCCAATTACTGTAAACGGCGATGGGTCATATTTTGCCCAAACCCCCCTGCAGTTTTCAAAATGTCTGAAATGTCGGAAATTTGACTCCTAAGTGTGATTTTTTATCCGAATTCTGTCTCTCTGCACCTATTTTCAGTTTCAAATTACGACTTTTCATACCGAAAATATGCCAATTAATGAAAACGGTGATGGGTCGTATTTTGCCCAAACCCCCCTGCAGTTTTCAAAATGTCTGAAATGTCGAAAATTTGACTCCGAAGCGTGATTTTTTATCCGAATTCTGACTCTCTACACCTGTTTTCAGTTTCAAATTACGACTTTTTATACCGTAAATATGCCAATTACTGAAAACAGCGATTGGTCATATTTTGCCAAAACCCCCCTGCAGTTTTCAAAATGTCTGAAATTTGACTCCTAAGCGTGATTTTGAGCCGAATTCTGACTCTCTGCACCTATTTTCAGTTTCAAATTACGACGTTTCATACCGAAAATATTCCAATTACTGAAAACGGCGATGGGTCATATTTTGCCCAAACCCCCCCTGCAGTTTTCAAAATGTCTGAAATGTCGGAAATTTGACTCCTGAGCGTGATTTTTTAGCCAAATTCTGACTCTCTGCACCTATTTTTAGTTTCAAATTACGACGTTTCATACCGAAAATATGCCAATTACTGAAAACGGCAATGGGTCATATTTTGCCCAAACCCCCCTGCAGTTTTTAAAATGTCTGAAATGTCGGAAATTTGGCTCCTGAGCGTGATTTTTGAGCTGAATTCTGACTCTCTGCACCTATTTTCAGTTTCAAATTACGACGTTTCATACCGAAAATATGCACATTACTGAAAACGGTGATGGGTCATATTTTGCCCAAACCCCCCTGCAGTTTTCAAAATGTCTGAAATGTCGGAAATTTGACTCCTGAGCGTGATTTTTTATCCGAATTCTGTCTCTCAGCACCTATTTTCAGTTTCAAATTACGACTTTTCATACCAAAAATATGCCAATTACTGAAAACAGCGATGGGTCATATTTTGTCCAAACTCCCCTGCAGTTTTCAAAATGTCTGAAATGTCGGAAATTTTCCTCCTGAGCGTGATTTTTTATCCGAATTCTGACTCTCTGCACCTATTTTCAGTTTCAAATTACGACGTTTCATATGCCGAAAATATGCCAATTACTGTAAACGGCGATGGGTCATATTTTGCCCAAACCCCCCTGCAGTTTTCAAAATGTCTGAAGTGTCGGAAATTTGACTCCTGAGCGTGATTTTTTATCCAAATTCTGACTCTGCAACTTTTTTCAGTTTCAAATTACGACTTTTTATACCGAAAATATGCCAATTACTGAAAACGGCGATGGGTCATATTTTGCCCAAACCCCCCCTGCAGTTTTCAAAATGTCTGAAATGTCGGAAATTTGACTCCTGATCGTGATTTTTTATCCGAATTCTGACTCTCTGCACCTATTTTCAGTTTCAAATTACGACTTTTTATACCGAAAATATGCCAATTACTGTAAACGGCGATGGGTCATATTTTGCCCAAACCCCCCTGCAGTTTTCAAAATGTCTGAAATGTCGGAAATTTGACTCCTGAGCGTGATTTTTTATCCAAATTCTGTCTCTCTGCACCTATTTTCAGTTTCAAATTACGACTTTTCATACCGAAAATATGCCAATTACTGAAAACGGCGATGGGTCATATTTTGCCCAAACCCCCCCTGCAGTTTTCAAAATGTCTGAGATGTCGAAAATTTGACTCCTGAGCGTGATTTTTTATCCGAATTCTGACTATCTACACCTGTTTTCAGTTTCAAATTACGACTTTTTATACCGAAAATATGCCAATTACTGAAAACGGCGATAGGTCATATTTTGCCCAAACCCCCCTGCAGTTTTCAAAATGTCTGAAATGTCGGAAATTTGACTCCTAAGCGTGATTTTTGAGCCGAATTCTGACTCTCTGCACCTATTTTCAGTATCAAATTACGACGTTTCATACCGAAAATATGCCAATTACTGAAAACGGCGATGGGTCATATTTTGCCAAAACCCCCATGCAGTTTTCAAAATGTCGGAAATGTCGGAAATTTGACTCCTGAGCGTGATTTTTTATCCGAATTCTGTCTCTCTGCACCTATTTTCAGTTTCAAATTACGAATTTTCATACCGAAAATATGCCAATTACTGTAAACGGCGATGGGTCATATTTTGCCCAAACTCCCCTGCAGTTTTCAAAATGTCGGAAATGTCGGAAATTTGACTCCTGAGCCTGATTTTTTATCCGAATTCTGACTCTTTGCACCTATTTTCAGTTTCAAATTACGAATTTTTATACCGAAAATATGCCAATTACTGAAAACAACGATGGGTCATATTTTGCCCAAACCCTCCTGCAGTTTTTAAAATGTCTGAAATGTCGGAAATTTGACTCTTGAGCGTGATTTTTGAGCCGAATTCTGACTCTCTGCACCTATTTTCAGTTTCAAATTACGACTTTTTATACCGAAAATATGCTAATTACTGAAAACGGCGATGGGTCATATTTTGCCCAAACCCCCCTTCAGTTTGCAAAATGTCTGAAATGTCGGAAATTTTCCTCCTGACCGTGATTTTTGAGCCGAATTCTGACTCTCTGCACCTATTTTCAGTTTCAAATTACGACGTTTCATACCGAAAATATGCACATTACTGAAAACGGCGATGGGTCATATTTTGATCAAACCCCCCTGCAGTTTTTAAAATGTCTGAAATGTCGGTAATTTGACTCCTAAGCGTGATTTTTGAGCCGAATTCTGACTCACTGCACCTATTTTTTTGTTTCAAAATACGACGTTTCATACCGAACATATGCCAATTACTGTAAACGGCGATGGGTCATATTTTGCCCAAACCCCCCTGCAGTTTTCAAAATGTCTGAAATGTCGCAAATTTGACTCCTAAGTGTGATTTTTTATCCGAATTCTGTCTCTCTGCACCTATTTTCAGTTTCAAATTACGACTTTTCATACCGAAATAATGCCAATTACTGAAAACGGTGATGTGTCGTATTTTGCCCAAACCCCCCTGCAGTTTTCAAACTGTCTGAAATGTCGAAAATTTGACTCCTGAGCGTGATTTTTTATCCGAATTCTGACTCTCTACACCTGTTTTCAGTTTCAAATTACGACTTTTTATACCGAAAATATGCTAATTACTGAAAACGGCGATTGGTCATATTTTGCCCAAACCCCCCTGCAGTTTTCAAAATGTCTAAAATTTGACTCCTAAGCGTGATTTTTGAGCCGAATTCTGACTCTCTGCACCTATTTTCAGTTTCAAATTACGAAGTTTCATACCGAAAATATGCCCATTACTGAAAACGGCGATGGGTCATATTTTGCCCAAACCCCCCTGCAGTTTTTAAAATGTCTGAAATGTCGAAAATTTGGCTCCTGAGTGTGATTTTTGAGCCGAATTCTGACTCTCTGCACCTATTTTCAGTTTCAAATTACGACGTTTCATACCGAAAATATGCCAATTACTAAAAACGGCGATGGGTCATATTTTGCCCAAACCCCCCCCTGCAGTTTTCAAAATGTCTGAAATGTCGGAAATTTGACTCCTGAGCGTGATTTTTTAGCCAAATTCTGACTCTCTGCACCTATTTTTAGTTTCAAATTACGACGTTTCATACCGAAAATATGCCAATTACTGAAAACGGCAATGGGTCATATTTTGCCCAAACCCCCCTGCAGTTTTTAAAATGTCTGAAATGTCGGAAATTTGGCTCCTGAGCGTGATTTTTGAGCCGAATTCTGACTCTCTGCACCTATTTTCAGTTTCAAATTACGACGTTTCATACCGAAAATATGCACATTACTGAAAACGGCGATGGGTCATATTTTGCCCAAACCCCCCTGCAGTTTTCAAAATGTCTGAAATGTCGGAAATTTGACTCCTGAGCGTGATTTTTTATCCGAATTCTGTCTCTCTGCACCTATTTTCAGTTTCAAATTACGACTTTTCATACCGAAAATATGCCAATTACTGTAAACAGCGATGGGTCATATTTTGTCCAAACTCCCCTGCAGTTTTCAAAATGTCTGAAATGTCGGAAATTTTCCACCTGAGCTTGATTTTTTATCCGAATTCTGACTCTCTGCACCTATTTTCAGTTTCAAAATACGACGTTTCATACCGAAAATATGCCAATTACTGTAAACGGCGATGGGTCATATTTTGCCCAAACCCCCCTGCAGTTTTCAAAATGTCTGAAGTGTCGGAAATTTGACTCCTGAGCGTGATTTTTTATCCGAATTCTGACTGCAACTTTTTTCAGTTTCAAATTACGACTTTTTATACCGAAAATATGCCAATTACTGAAAACGGCGATGGGTCATATTTTGCCCAAACCCCCCCTGCAGTTTTCAAAATGTCTGAAATGTCGGAAATTTGACTCCTGATCGTGATTTTTTATCCGAATTCTGACTCTCTGCACCTATTTTCAGTTTCAAATTACGACTTTTTATACCGAAAATATGCCAATTACTGAAAACGGCGATGGGTCATATTTTGCCCAAACCCCCCTGCAGTTTTTAAAATGTCTGAAATGTCGGAAATTTGGCTCCTGAGTGTGATTTTTGAGCCGAATTCTGACTCTCTGCACCTATTTTCAGTTTCAAATTACGACGTTTCATACCGAAAATATGCACATTACTGAAAACGGCGATGGGTCATATTTTGCCCAAACCCCCCTGCAGTTTTTAAAATGTCTGAAATGTCGGTAATTTGACTCCTAAGCGTGATTTTTGAGCCGAATTCTGACTCACTGCACCTGTTTTTATTTTCAAAATACGACGTTTCATACCGAACATATGCCAATTACTGTAAACGGCGATGGGTCATATTTTGCCCAAACCCCCCTGCAGTTTTCAAAATGTCTGAAATGTCGCAAATTTGACTCCTAAGTGTGATTTTTTATCCGAATTCTGTCTCTCTGCACCTATTTTCAGTTTCAAATTACGACTTTTCATACCGAAATAATGCCAATTACTGAAAACGGTGATGTGTCGTATTTTGCCCAAACCCCCCTGCAGTTTTCAAACTGTCTGAAATGTCGAAAATTTGACTCCTGAGCGTGATTTTTTATCTGAATTCTGACTCTCTACACCTGTTTTCAGTTTCAAATTACGACTTTTTATACCGAAAATATGCTAATTACTGAAAACGGCGATTGGTCATATTTTGCCCAAACCCCCCTGCAGTTTTCAAAATGTCTGAAATTTGACTCCTAAGCGTGATTTTTGAGCCGAATTCTGACTCTCTGCACCTATTTTAAGTTTCAAATTACGACGTTTCATACCGAAAATATGCACGTTACTGAAAACAGTGATGGGTCATATTTTGCCCAAACCCCCCTGCAGTTTTTAAAATGTCTGAAATGTCGGAAATTTGACTCCTGAGCGTGATTTTTGAGCCGAATTCTGACTGTCTGCACCTATTTTTATTTTCATAATACGACGTTTCATACCGAAAATATGCCAATTACTGTAAACGGCGATGGGTCATATTTTGCCCAAACCCCCCTGCAGTTTTCAAAATGTCTGAAATGTCGGAAATTTGACTCCTAAGTGTGATTTTTTATCCGAATTCTGTCTCTCTGCACCTATTTTCGGTTTCAAATTACGACTTTTTATACCGAAAATATGCCAATTACTGAAAAACGGCGATTGGTCATATTTTGCCCAAACCCCCCTGCAGTTTTCAAAATGTCTGAAATGTCGGAAATTTGACTCCTAAGCGTGATTTTTGAGCAGAATTCTGACTTTCTGCACCTTTTTTCAGTTTCAAATTAAGACGTTTCATACCGAAAATATGCCAATTACTGAAAACGGCGATGGGTCATATTTGGCCAAATCCCCCTGCAGTTTTTAAAATGTCGGAAATGTCGGAAATTTGACTCCTGAGCGTGATTTTTTATCCGAATTCTGACTCTCTTCACCTATTTTCAGTTTCAAATTACGACTTTTTATACCGAAAATATGCCAATTACTGAAAACGTCGATGGGTCATATTTTGCCCAAACCCCCCTGCAGTTTTCAAAATGTCTGAAATGCCGGAAATTTGAATCCTGAGCGTGATTTTTTATCCGAATTCTGACTCTCTGCACCTATTTTCAGTTTCAAATTACGACTTTTTATACCGGAATAATGCCAATTACTGAAAAGAGCGATGGGTCATATTTTGCCCAAACCCCCCTGCAGTTTTCAAAATGTCCGAAATGTAGGAAATTTGACTCCTGAGCGTGATTTTTTATCCGAATTCTGTCTCTCTGCACCATTTTTCAGTTTCAAATTACGACTTTTCATACCGAAAATATGCCAATTACTGAAAACAGCGATGGGTCATATTTTGCCCAAACCCCCCTGCAGTTTTCAAAATGTCTGAAATGCCGGAAATTTGACTTCTGAGCGTGATTTTTGAGCCGAATTCTGACTCTCTGCACCTATTTTCAGTTTCAAATTACGACTTTTTATACCGAAAATATGCCAATTACTGAAAACGGCGATGAGTCATATTTTGCCCAAACCCCCCTGCAGTTTTGAAAATGTCTGAAATGTCGGAAATTTGACTCCTGAGCGTGATTTTTGAGTCGAATTCTGACTCTCTGCACCTATTTTTAGTTTCAAAATACGACGTTTCATACCGAAAATATGCCAATTACTGTAAACGGCGATGTGTCATATTTTGCCCAAACCCCCCTGCAGTTTTCGAAATGTCTGAAATGTCGGAAATTTGACTCCTGAGCGTGATTTTTTATCCGAATTCTGTCTCTCTGCACCTATTTTCAGTTTCAAATTACGACTTTTCATACCGAAAATATGCCAATTACTGAAAACGGCGATGGGTCATATTTTGCCCAAACCCCCCTGCAGTTTTGAAAATTTCTGAATTGTCGAAAATTTGACTCCTGAGCGTGATTTTTTATCCGAATTCTGACTCTCTACACTTGTTTTCAGTTTCAAATTACGACTTTTTATACCGAAAATATGCCAATTACTGAAAAACGGCGATTGGTCATATTTTGCCCAAACCCCCCTGCAGTTTTCAAAATGTCTGAAATGTCAGAAATTTGACTCCTAAACGTGATTTTTGAGCCGAATTCTGACTCTCTGCACCTATTTTCAGTTTCAAATTACGACGTTTCATCCCGAAAATATGCCAATTACTGAAAACGGCGATTGGTCATATTTTGCCCAAACCCCCCCTCCAGTTTTTAAAATGTCTGAAATGTCGGAAATTTGACTCCTGAGCGTGATTTTTGAGCCGAATTCTGACTCTCTGCACCTATTTTCAGTTTCAAATTACGACGTTTCATACCGAAAATATGCCAATTACTGTAAACGGCGATGGGTCATATTTTGCCCAAACCCCCTGCAGTTTACAAAATGTCTGAAATGTCGGAAATTTTACTCTTGACTGTGATTTTTTGTCCGAATTCTGACTCTCTTCACCTATTTTCAGTTTCAAATTACGAAGTTTCATACCGAAAATATGCCAATTACTGAAAACGGCGATGAGTCATATTTTGCCCAAACCCACCTGCAGTTTTTAAAATGTCTGAAATGTCGGAAATTTGACTCCTGAGCGTGATTTTTTAGCCGAATTCTGACTCTCTGCACCTTTTTTCAGTTTCAAATTACGACTTTTTATACCGGAATTATGCCAATTACTGAAAACAGCGATGGGTCATATTTTGCCCAAACCCCCCTGCAGTTTTCAAAATGTCTGAAATGTAGGAAATTTTACTCCTGAGCGTGATTTTTTATCCGAATTCTGTCTCTCTGCACCATTTTTCAGTTTCAAATTACGACTTTTCATACCGAAAATATGCCAATTACTGAAAACGGCGATGGGTCATATTTTGCCCAAACCCCCCTGCAGTTTTCAAAATGTCTGAAATGCCGGAAATTTGACTTCTGAGCGTGATTTTTGAGCCTAATTCTGACTCTCTGCACCTATTTTCAGTTTCAAATTACGACTTTTTTTACCGAAAATATGCCAATTACTGAAAACGGCGATGGGTCATATTTTGCCCAAACCCCCCTGCAGTTTTCAAAATGTCTGAAATGTAGGAAATTTGACTCCTGAGCGTGATTTTTTATCCGAATTCTGTCTCTCTGCACCATTTTTCAGTTTCAAATTACGACTTTTCATACCGAAAATATGCCAATTACTGAAAACGGCGATGGGTCATATTTTGCCCAAACCCCCCTGCAGTTTTGAAAATGTCTGAAATCTCGGAAATTTGACTCCTGAGCGTGATTTTTGAGTCGAATTCTGACTCTCTGCACCTATTTTTAGTTTCAAAATACGACGTTTCATACCGAAAATATGCCAATTACTGTAAACGGCGATGGGTCATATTTTGCCCAAACCCCCCTGCAGTTTTCGAAATGTCTGAAATGTCGGAAATTTGACTCCTGAGCGTGATTTTTTATCCGAATTCTGTCTCTCTGCACCTATTTTCAGTTTCAAATTACGACTTTTTATACCGGAATTATGCCAATTACTGAAAACAGCGATGGGTCATATTTTGCCCAAACCCCCCTGCAGTTTTCAAAATGTCTGAAATGTAGGAAATTTTACTCCTGAGCGTGATTTTTTATCCGAATTCTGTCTCTCTGCACCATTTTTCAGTTTCAAATTACGACTTTTCATACCGAAAATATGCCAATTACTGAAAACGGCGATGGGTCATATTTTGCCCAAACCCCCCTGCAGTTTTCAAAATGTCTGAAATGCCGGAAATTTGACTTCTGAGCGTGATTTTTGAGCCTAATTCTGACTCTCTGCACCTATTTTCAGTTTCAAATTACGACTTTTTTTACCGAAAATATGCCAATTACTGAAAACGGCGATGGGTCATATTTTGCCCAAACCCCCCTGCAGTTTTCAAAATGTCTGAAATGTAGGAAATTTGACTCCTGAGCGTGATTTTTTATCCGAATTCTGTCTCTCTGCACCATTTTTCAGTTTCAAATTACGACTTTTCATACCGAAAATATGCCAATTACTGAAAACGGCGATGGGTCATATTTTGCCCAAACCCCCCTGCAGTTTTGAAAATGTCTGAAATCTCGGAAATTTGACTCCTGAGCGTGATTTTTGAGTCGAATTCTGACTCTCTGCACCTATTTTTAGTTTCAAAATACGACGTTTCATACCGAAAATATGCCAATTACTGTAAACGGCGATGGGTCATATTTTGCCCAAACCCCCCTGCAGTTTTCGAAATGTCTGAAATGTCGGAAATTTGACTCCTGAGCGTGATTTTTTATCCGAATTCTGTCTCTCTGCACCTATTTTCAGTTTCAAATTACGAATTTTCATACCGAAAATATGCCAATTACTGAAAACGGCGATGGGTCATATTTTGCCCAAACCCCCCTGCAGTTTTGAAAATTTCTGAATTGTCGAAAATTTGACTCCTGAGCGTGATTTTTTATCCGAATTCTGACTCTCTACACTTGTTTTCAGTTTCAAATTACGACTTTTTATACCGAAAATATGCCGATTACTGAAAAACGGCGATTGGTCATATTTTGCCCAAACCCCCCTGCAGTTTTCAAAATGTCTGAAATGTCAGAAATTTGACTCTTAAACGTGATTTTTGAGCCGAATTCTGACTCTCTGCACCTATTTTCAGTTTCAAATTACGACGTTTCATCCCGAAAATATGCCAATTACTGAAAACGGCGATTGGTCATATTTTGCCCAAACCCCCCCTCCAGTTTTTAAAATGTCTGAAATGTCAGAAATTTGACTCCTGAGCGTGATTTTTGAGCCGAATTCTGACTCTCTGCACCTATTTTCAGTTTCAAATTACGACGTTTCATACCGAAAAGATGCCAATTACTGAAAACGGCGATGGGTCATATTTTGCCAAAACGCCCCTGCAGTTTACAAAATGTCTGAAATGTCGGAAATTTTACTCTTGACTGTGATTTTTTGTCCGAATTCTGACTCTCTTCACCTATTTTCAGTTTCTAATTACGACTTTTTATACCGAAAATATGCCAATTACTGAAAACGGCGATGGGTCATATTTTGCCCAAACCCCCCTGCAGTTTTCAAAATGTCTGAAATGCCGGAAATTTGAATCCTGAGCGTGATTTTTTATCCGAATTCTGACTCTCTGCACCTATTTTCAGTTTCAAATTACGACTTTTTATACCGGAATAATGCCAATTACTGAAAAGAGCGATGGGTCATATTTTGCCCAAACCCCCCTGCAGTTTTCAAAATGTCCGAAATGTAGGAAATTTGACTCCTGAGCGTGATTTTTTATCCGAATTCTGTCTCTCTGCACCATTTTTCAGTTTCAAATTACGACTTTTCATACCGAAAATATGCCAATTACTGAAAACAGCGATGGGTCATATTTTGCCCAAACCCCCCTGCAGTTTTCAAAATGTCTGAAATGCCGGAAATTTGACTTCTGAGCGTGATTTTTGAGCCGAATTCTGACTCTCTGCACCTATTTTCAGTTTCAAATTACGACTTTTTATACCGAAAATATGCCAATTACTGAAAAC
This sequence comes from Procambarus clarkii, assembly GCF_040958095.1. Taxonomy (NCBI): domain Eukaryota; kingdom Metazoa; phylum Arthropoda; class Malacostraca; order Decapoda; family Cambaridae; genus Procambarus; species Procambarus clarkii. The sequence goes on along the minus strand of NW_027189228.1, from coordinate 28,922 downwards.
GGCGATGGGTCATATTTTGCCCAAACCCCCCTGCAGTTTTGAAAATGTCTGAAATGTCGGAAATTTGACTCCTGAGCGTGATTTTTGAGTCGAATTCTGACTCTCTGCACCTATTTTTAGTTTCAAAATACGACGTTTCATACCGAAAATATGCCAATTACTGTAAACGGCGATGTGTCATATTTTGCCCAAACCCCCCTGCAGTTTTCGAAATGTCTGAAATGTCGGAAATTTGACTCCTGAGCGTGATTTTTTATCCGAATTCTGTCTCTCTGCACCTATTTTCAGTTTCAAATTACGACTTTTCATACCGAAAATATGCCAATTACTGAAAACGGCGATGGGTCATATTTTGCCCAAACCCCCCTGCAGTTTTGAAAATTTCTGAATGGTCGAAAATTTGACTCCTGAGCGTGATTTTTTATCCGAATTCTGACTCTCTACACTTGTTTTCAGTTTCAAATTACGACTTTTTATACCGAAAATATGCCAATTACTGAAAAACGGCGATTGGTCATATTTTGCCCAAACCCCCCTGCAGTTTTCAAAATGTCTGAAATGTCAGAAATTTGACTCCTAAACGTGATTTTTGAGCCGAATTCTGACTCTCTGCACCTATTTTCAGTTTCAAATTACGACGTTTCATCCCGAAAATATGCCAATTACTGAAAACGGCGATTGGTCATATTTTGCCCAAACCCCCCCTCCAGTTTTTAAAATGTCTGAAATGTCGGAAATTTGACTCCTGAGCGTGATTTTTGAGCCGAATTCTGACTCTCTGCACCTATTTTCAGTTTCAAATTACGACGTTTCATACCGAAAATATGCCAATTACTGTAAACGGCGATGGGTCATATTTTGCCCAAACCCCCTGCAGTTTACAAAATGTCTGAAATGTCGGAAATTTTACTCTTGACTGTGATTTTTTGTCTGAATTCTGACTCTCTTCACCTATTTTCAGTTTCAAATTACGAAGTTTCATACCGAAAATATGCCAATTACTGAAAACGGCGATGAGTCATATTTTGCCCAAACCCACCTGCAGTTTTTAAAATGTCTGAAATGTCGGAAATTTGACTCCTGAGCGTGATTTTTTAGCCGAATTCTGACTCTCTGCACCTTTTTTCAGTTTCAAATTACGACTTTTTATACCGGAATTATGCCAATTACTGAAAACAGCGATGGGTCATATTTTGCCCAAACCCCCCTGCAGTTTTCAAAATGTCTGAAATGTAGGAAATTTTACTCCTGAGCGTGATTTTTTATCCGAATTCTGTCTCTCTGCACCATTTTTCAGTTTCAAATTACGACTTTTCATACCGAAAATATGCCAATTACTGAAAACGGCGATGGGTCATATTTTGCCCAAACCCCCCTGCAGTTTTCAAAATGTCTGAAATGCCGGAAATTTGACTTCTGAGCGTGATTTTTGAGCCTAATTCTGACTCTCTGCACCTATTTTCAGTTTCAAATTACGACTTTTTTTACCGAAAATATGCCAATTACTGAAAACGGCGATGGGTCATATTTTGCCCAAACCCCCCTGCAGTTTTCAAAATGTCTGAAATGTAGGAAATTTGACTCCTGAGCGTGATTTTTTATCCGAATTCTGTCTCTCTGCACCATTTTTCAGTTTCAAATTACGACTTTTCATACCGAAAATATGCCAATTACTGAAAACGGCGATGGGTCATATTTTGCCCAAACCCCCCTTCAGTTTTGAAAATGTCTGAAATCTCGGAAATTTGACTCCTGAGCGTGATTTTTGAGTCGAATTCTGACTCTCTGCACCTATTTTTAGTTTCAAAATACGACGTTTCATACCGAAAATATGCCAATTACTGTAAACGGCGATGGGTCATATTTTGCCCAAACCCCCCTGCAGTTTTCGAAATGTCTGAAATGTCGGAAATTTGACTCCTGAGTGTGATTTTTTATCCGAATTCTGTCTCTCTGCACCTATTTTCAGTTTCAAATTACGAATTTTCATACCGAAAATATGCCAATTACTGAAAACGGCGATGGGTCATATTTTGCCCAAACCCCCCTGCAGTTTTGAAAATTTCTGAATTGTCGAAAATTTGACTCCTGAGCGTGATTTTTTATCCGAATTCTGACTCTCTACACTTGTTTTCAGTTTCAAATTACGACTTTTTATACCGAAAATATGCCGATTACTGAAAAACGGCGATTGGTCATATTTTGCCCAAACCCCCCTGCAGTTTTCAAAATGTCTGAAATGTCAGAAATTTGACTCTTAAACGTGATTTTTGAGCCGAATTCTGACTCTCTGCACCTATTTTCAGTTTCAAACTACGACGTTTCATCCCGAAAATATGCCAATTACTGAAAACGGCGATTGGTCATATTTTGCCCAAACCCCCCCTCCAGTTTTTAAAATGTCTGAAATGTCAGAAATTTGACTCCTGAGCGTGATTTTTTAGCCGAATTCTGACTCTCTGCACCTATTTTCAGTTTCAAATTACGACGTTTCATACCGAAAAGATGCCAATTACAGAAAACGGCGATGGGTCATATTTTGCCAAAACGCCCCTGCAGTTTACAAAATGTCTGAAATGTCGGAAATTTTACTCTTGACTGTGATTTTTTGTCCGAATTCTGACTCTCTTCACCTATTTTCAGTTTCTAATTACGACTTTTTATACCGAAAATATGCCAATTACTGAAAACGGCGATGGGTCATATTTTGCCCAAACCCCCCTGCAGTTTTCAAAATGTCTGAAATGTCGGAAATTTGACTCCTGACCGTGATTTTTGAGCCGAATTCTGACTCTCTGCACCTATTTTCAGTTTCAAATTACGACGTTTCATACCGAAAATATGCCAATTACTGTAAACGGCGATGAGTCATATTTTGCCCAAACCCCCCTGCAGTTTTCAAAATGTCTGAAATGCCGGAAATTTGACTCCTGAGCGTGATTTTTGAGCCGAATTCTGACTCTCTGCACCTATTTTCAGTTTCAAATTACGAAGTTTCATACCGAAAATATGCCAATTACTGAAAACGGCGATGAGTCATATTTTGCCCAAACCCACCTGCAGTTTTTAAAATGTCTGAAATGTCGGAAATTTGACTCCTGAGCGTGATTTTTTAGCCGAATTCTGACTCTCTGCACCTTTTTTCAGTTTCATATTACGACGTTTCATACCGAAAATATGCCAATTACTGTAAACGGCGATGGGTCATATTTTGCCCAAACCTCCCTGCAGTTTTCAAAATGTCTGAAATGTCGGAAATTTGACTCCTGAGCGTGATTTTTTATCTGAATTCTGATTCTCTGCACCTATTTTCAGTTTCAAATTACGACTTTTTATACCGAAAATATGCCAATTACTGAAAACGGCGAAGGGTCATATTTTGCCCAAACCCCACTGCAGTTTTCAAAATGTCTGAAATGTCGGAAATTTGACTCCTGAGCGTAATTTTTGAGCCGAATTCTGACTCTCTGCACCTATTTTTAGTTTCAAATTACAACGTTTCATACAGTAACTTTGCCAATTACTGTAAACGGCGATGGGTCATATTTTGCCCAAACCCCCCTGCAGTTTTCAAAATGTCTGAAATGTCGGAAATTTGACTCCTGAGCGTGATTTTTGATCCGAATTCTGGCTCTCTGCACCTATTTTCAGTTTCAAATTACGACGTTTCATACCGAAAATATGCCAATTACTGTAAACGGCGATTGGTCATATTTTGCCCAAACTCCCCTGCAGTTTTCAAAATGTCTGAAATGTCGGAAATTTGACTCCTGAGCGTGATTTTTTATCCGAATTCTGACTCTCTGCACCTATTTTCAGTTTCAAATTACGACTTTTTATACCGAAAATATGCCAATTACTGAAAACAACGATGGGTCATATTTTGCCCAAACCCCCCTGCAGTTTTTGAAATGTCTGAAATCTCGGAAATTTGATTCCTGAGCGTGATTTTTGAGCCGAATTCTGACTCTCTGCACCTATTTTCAGTTTCGAATTACGACTTTTTATACCGAAAATATGCCAATTACTGAAAACGGCGATGGGTCATATTTTGCCCAAACCCCCCCCCCCCCCCCCTCTGCAGTTTTCAAAATGTCTGAAATGTCGAAATTTGACTCCTAAGCATGATTTTTGAGCCAAATTCTGACTCTCTGCACCTATTTTCAGTTTCAAATTACGACGTTTACTACCGAAAATATGCCAATTACTGAAAACGGCGATGGGTCATATTTTGCCCAAACCCCCCTGCAGTTTTCAAAATGTCTGAAATGTAGGAAATTTGACTCCTGAGCGTGATTTTTTATCCGAATTCTGTCTCTCTGCACCATTTTTCAGTTTCAAATTACGACTTTTCATACCGAAAATATGCCAATTACTGAAAACGGCGATGGGTCATATTTTGCCCAAACCCCCCTGCAGTTTTCAAAATGTCTGAAATGCCGGAAATTTGACTTCTGAGCGTGATTTTTGAGCCTAATTCTGACTCTCTGCACCTATTTTCAGTTTCAAATTACGACTTTTTTTACCGAAAATATGCCAATTACTGAAAACGGCGATGGGTCATATTTTGCCCAAACCCCCCTGCAGTTTTCAAAATGTCTGAAATGTAGGAAATTTGACTCCTGAGCGTGATTTTTTATCCGAATTCTGTCTCTCTGCACCATTTTTCAGTTTCAAATTACGACTTTTCATACCGAAAATATGCCAATTACTGAAAACGGCGATGGGTCATATTTTGCCCAAACCCCCCTTCAGTTTTGAAAATGTCTGAAATCTCGGAAATTTGACTCCTGAGCGTGATTTTTGAGTCGAATTCTGACTCTCTGCACCTATTTTTAGTTTCAAAATACGACGTTTCATACCGAAAATATGCCAATTACTGTAAACGGCGATGGGTCATATTTTGCCCAAACCCCCCTGCAGTTTTCGAAATGTCTGAAATGTCGGAAATTTGACTCCTGAGTGTGATTTTTTATCCGAATTCTGTCTCTCTGCACCTATTTTCAGTTTCAAATTACGAATTTTCATACCGAAAATATGCCAATTACTGAAAACGGCGATGGGTCATATTTTGCCCAAACCCCCCTGCAGTTTTGAAAATTTCTGAATTGTCGAAAATTTGACTCCTGAGCGTGATTTTTTATCCGAATTCTGACTCTCTACACTTGTTTTCAGTTTCAAATTACGACTTTTTATACCGAAAATATGCCGATTACTGAAAAACGGCGATTGGTCATATTTTGCCCAAACCCCCCTGCAGTTTTCAAAATGTCTGAAATGTCAGAAATTTGACTCTTAAACGTGATTTTTGAGCCGAATTCTGACTCTCTGCACCTATTTTCAGTTTCAAATTACGACGTTTCATCCCGAAAATATGCCAATTACTGAAAACGGCGATTGGTCATATTTTGCCCAAACCCCCCCTCCAGTTTTTAAAATGTCTGAAATGTCAGAAATTTGACTCCTGAGCGTGATTTTTTAGCCGAATTCTGACTCTCTGCACCTATTTTCAGTTTCAAATTACGACGTTTCATACCGAAAAGATGCCAATTACAGAAAACGGCGATGGGTCATATTTTGCCAAAACGCCCCTGCAGTTAACAAAATGTCTGAAATGTCGGAAATTTTACTCTTGACTGTGATTTTTTGTCCGAATTCTGACTCTCTTCACCTATTTTCAGTTTCTAATTACGACTTTTTATACCGAAAATATGCCAATTACTGAAAACGGCGATGGGTCATATTTTGCCCAAACCCCCCTGCAGTTTTCAAAATGTCTGAAATGTCGGAAATTTGACTCCTGACCGTGATTTTTGAGCCGAATTCTGACTCTCTGCACCTATTTTCAGTTTCAAATTACGACGTTTCATACCGAAAATATGCCAATTACTGTAAACGGCGATGAGTCATATTTTGCCCAAACCCCCCTGCAGTTTTCAAAATGTCTGAAATGCCGGAAATTTGACTCCTGAGCGTGATTTTTGAGCCGAATTCTGACTCTCTGCACCTATTTTCAGTTTCAAATTACGAAGTTTCATACCGAAAATATGCCAATTACTGAAAACGGCGATGAGTCATATTTTGCCCAAACCCACCTGCAGTTTTTAAAATGTCTGAAATGTCGGAAATTTGACTCCTGAGCGTGATTTTTTAGCCGAATTCTGACTCTCTGCACCTTTTTTCAGTTTCATATTACGACGTTTCATACCGAAAATATGCCAATTACTGTAAACGGCGATGGGTCATATTTTGCCCAAACCTCCCTGCAGTTTTCAAAATGTCTGAAATGTCGGAAATTTGACTCCTGAGCGTGATTTTTTATCTGAATTCTGATTCTCTGCACCTATTTTCAGTTTCAAATTACGACTTTTTATACCGAAAATATGCCAATTACTGAAAACGGCGAAGGGTCATATTTTGCCCAAACCCCACTGCAGTTTTCAAAATGTCTGAAATGTCGGAAATTTGACTCCTGAGCGTAATTTTTGAGCCGAATTCTGACTCTCTGCACCTATTTTTAGTTTCAAATTACAACGTTTCATACAGTAACTTTGCCAATTACTGTAAACGGCGATGGGTCATATTTTGCCCAAACCCCCCTGCAGTTTTCAAAATGTCTGAAATGTCGGAAATTTGACTCCTGAGCGTGATTTTTGATCCGAATTCTGGCTCTCTGCACCTATTTTCAGTTTCAAATTACGACGTTTCATACCGAAAATATGCCAATTACTGTAAACGGCGATTGGTCATATTTTGCCCAAACTCCCCTGCAGTTTTCAAAATGTCTGAAATGTCGGAAATTTGACTCCTGAGCGTGATTTTTTATCCGAATTCTGACTCTCTGCACCTATTTTCAGTTTCAAATTACGACTTTTTATACCGAAAATATGCCAATTACTGAAAACAACGATGGGTCATATTTTGCCCAAACCCCCCTGCAGTTTTTGAAATGTCTGAAATCTCGGAAATTTGATTCCTGAGCGTGATTTTTGAGCCGAATTCTGACTCTCTGCACCTATTTTCAGTTTCGAATTACGACTTTTTATACCGAAAATATGCCAATTACTGAAAACGGCGATGGGTCATATTTTGCCCAAACCCCCCCCCCCCTCTGCAGTTTTCAAAATGTCTGAAATGTCGAAATTTGACTCCTAAGCATGATTTTTGAGCCAAATTCTGACTCTCTGCACCTATTTTCAGTTTCAAATTACGACGTTTACTACCGAAAATATGCCAATTACTGAAAACTGCAATGGGTCATATTTTGCCCAAACCCCCCTGCAGTTTTTAAAATGTCTGAAATGTCGGAAATTTGACTCCTGAGCGTGATTTTTTATCCGAATTCTGACTCTCTGCACCTATTTTCAGTTTCAAATTACGACTTTTTATACCGAAAATATGCCAATTACTGAAAACAACGATGGGTCATATTTTGCCCAAACCCCCCTGCAGTTTTTAAAATGTCTGAAATATCGGAAATTTGACTCCTGAGCGTGATTTTTGAGCCGAATTCTGACTCTCTGCACCTATTTTCAGTTTCAAATTACGACTTTTTATACCGAAAATATGCTAATTCCTGAAAACGGTGATGGGTCATATTTTGCCCAAACCCCCCTGCAGTTTTTAAAATGTCTGAAATGTCGGAAATTTGACTCCTGAGCGTGATTTTTTATTCGAATTCTGACTCTCTGCACCTATTTTCAGTTTCAAATTACGACTTTTTATACCGAAAATATGCTAATTACTGAAGACGGCGATGGGTCATATTTTGCCCAAACCCCCCTGCAGTTTTCAAAATGTCTGAAATGTCGGAAATTTGACTCCTGAGCGTGATTTTTGAGCCGAATTCTGACTCTCTGCACCTATTTTCAGTTTCAAATTACGACGTTTCATACCGAAAATATGCCAATTACTGTAAACGGCGATGGGTCATATTTGGACCAAACCCCCCTGCAGTTTTTAAAATGTCTGAAATGTCGGAAATTTGACTCCTGAGCGTGATTTTTAATCCGAATTCTGACTCTCTGCACCTATTTTCAGTTTCAAATTACGACTTGCGTTTCAAATTACGTTTGCCTCAAATCTCTGTCTGTCCTCTACATACAGTGAGAGTGGACTCCCCATTTTGGGCAGGTCCATACTCCACCTCGCCCGGCGGCGGTCCTCACTCATGCTGGCAGGGTCTTCCACCATCAGGAGCCGGGCTCCCTCAGTCGCCTGCCAGCGCTCAGAGGGGCGGACGTCGCTCCGTGTTCCTCCCTCTCCACTCTCTTATTTCAGGCTTTCTGCCTTATTAAAACATGTCTAACTTATCAATAAACATTGTTACTGTCGCTGGGCACACAACCAACTACAAGCAATCACTATGAACTGGCGTATATCATGCTTACCACAGATTGTCTGGTCGAGGGCGCTCCTCCCTCTGACGAAGCTTGGTCAGGGCGCTTCCACAGCCCACAATAATACCTCTGGGCGGTTTAATACTCTCCTCTTTGACCAGGACTTGAGACCACAACTTTCCCAGCTCAGTTCCACAGCTGGCACGTCTGCACACTTCTCTTCTCTTGGAGATATATCACTAGGGGTTCCCTTCTAATGGAAGCTCAAACGGAGCGCAGCTCTCCCCTGCGATGTCTGGCACTGAAGTGAGGTCAAAGCCCATCCAAAAACGAGCCTCACGCCTCCAGCAAAATGTCCACATCTTCTAGCCAGTCATTTATCTGTTTTCTTCTTCACTGCCCATAATCTCAAATTGTTATACATATCCAAGCAACTATTTTACATATGCGTTATCACCTCAATATTTGCTAGACCTTCTAATCAGGTCAGGCTTGATGAATAACTCTCAAGGAGGGAGACTCGTTTCTCCTGCAGGCTGAGATCATAACACTCCCCTCCCCTTTTTTTTGAGAGTTACTTCAGTGGCAAAGCTCGGAATAATACATCCGCCACCACACTGTCTCGTTCTTCACCCGATATACTCCCTTAGGAGTCTACAATTAGTTCGTTGCTCCTTGCAACATCTGGCTCACAACTCGCCAGAAACATGATCTTCTCATAAACGATCTGACTTCCCTGACACCTCTTGGCTAGGCTGTCCTCCTTGGACGCCTGCACTCCATCAGTCAATTCTACTTATTGTTTCCACCCTCCGTTTCCTCGTCTTCCTCTCTTCACGTCCAGAGTCAGACATCTACTGTCTGTACCTTCTCTGTCGTCTTCACACTTCCATCTACTGCCATTGTACTTCCGTCTCCTATCATCATACTTCACTTCTTCGTCTTCACCGACGATCCTCCCCTTCGTCTCCTCATTTATCCGAGACCTCATCCTGTTTGACCTCCATCGAGTCCTCGGCTTTCTTCTATTCCTCCATGCTTGCATCATCATCCTCTTCCCACACTTCTCACTTCTATACAACTCCATTTCTTCTCCTTCAACTCTTCTTCGTTCCCTAAAAGTTTCTCCGAGCACTGTACTCTATCCAACAGCACTCGACCGTACATGTCGCTTTACCTCTCCTAGAGTGCTCGTAGGCATCTCTCCACACATACCGTCTCTTCTCCTTTCACTTTCTCGGTTACTACTCTTCTTCACTATTTTTTCTTCACGTTTTCTGTGGAACATGTCAACTCTTGACATCTCCCACAACTTAATTCCACTATCCATATGCTTCTGTGCTCGTGGACAACTTGACACTCTACTCTCGTCTTCAGTCTGTCCACATCTTTCCTCATTCCTACTCAACACAGTTGCATTCGCCTTCCTACTCTTAATTTTAGCAGTCTGGGCTCTACTCAGGTCCGCTCTCTTCACATGATTCTTCTTCGGCTGGGCCACCTTCACTTTTGACCTCACCGAGACTTCATTTTCATGGGCTGGACCTTCATCAAATAGCCACGCTGTGTCTACGTCGATATCTTCCACCGGCTGAATCGACACTGTCTCACCTTCTCCAGTGTCTTCCTCGTCGGCCACCTCTGCCTTCGTCACTACTGAGACAGGGTTTCCAATGGCTTGGTGGTCTCCTGACTCATCTCCTCGGATGTCAGTCAGGTTCACACTCTCAGGTGTCCCACCCGTGCCATGGCCTTCTGGGCACTCCTCTGGCACAGTCTCCGCTATGACTCTTGGCAACACCTTTGTCCCGCACAAGTCATTCCCTAGGATCACTTGGACTCCTGGAATAGGTATGTCGGGGCACACTCCCAACATCACCTCTGCCGACACATATTCCGACCTTAGCTGGACAGTACAAACGGGCATGTCACTCTCAGACAACAACCCATATACCCTCATCTTACTCCTGCCAGCTAAGCGTCGATCATTCCCAATCAGGCTTCTCGTAATCAAGCTCTGATTAGCTCCGGTATCTCTTAAAATACCAACTTCTAGTTCAGGTTGGCCTCCTACACTGATCCAACCTTTGCTCATGAACGGCCTATACCTCTCGTTCACTAAGTTCGCTCTCTGTGGTTTGTCTCGGAACACATTAGTATATTTACTTCGGGGGTCACACATGGCCAGGGTCACAACTCTCTTGCCCTGCCGACAGTCTCGCATCACGTGACCCAATCCGTTACAATTGTAACACCTCACCTGGGAAAAGTCTCTCCTATACGTACCAGAGCGGCTCTGACTTTGTCCACTCGCATGAGAGTTCCTCGGGCCAGGCACACTACTTGCACTCTGTAGGGCTTTACTGGACTCTTGATTTCCTGGATCACGAATAGTTTCTCGTTTAGCTCCTCCATCTTCACTTTCAGACGAAGTGCGCGACCTACTCTTCTGAGTTTTAGGGTACTTACTTTTATCTGCCCATTTATCAAAATTCTTCTCACCCCAGACTCCTCTGGGTCTTTCATAATTTCTTCCTCCCCAGACTCCACTGGGTCTGCAATTGCTGTGTCTCGCCTCGCTTCTCACTCTGTTCTCCCTCAAGCTCTTGTACGCTTCCGTAATCATATCCGCCCTATCTGCGGCGTCTTTCACCTCCTTTATCCCTGCTTCTTGGATCTTGAACTTTGTTTCGGGATGCATCATCTCCAAGAACTTCTCCATGACCATCAATTGCTTCAGGTCAGCGTAAGATCCAACTCCAGCAGCCTCAATCCATTTCTGGAATCGTCTTTCCAGATCCCTTTCTGTCTCAGCAAAAGTACACGCTCCAACCTTCACCATCTCTCTGAAGCGGTTTCTATAAGCTTCTGGGGTTAACTGAAACGAGCGCAGTATGCTGCTCTTTACTGTGGCATAATCCTGGCACTCTTCCAATGACAATTGGGTGTATGCTTCCCTGGCTGCACCGGTCAATCTTAACTGGACCAGCTGGGCCCATTCCTCCTGTGGCCACTCCTTGATACTGGCTACTTTTTCAAAATGCTGGAAGAAGCTCTCTGCCTCTTCGGGAACAAACAAGGGAATGTCCTTCTCCCTAACCCTAACATCTGGTGGGTGTGATACCTGGGTGGTGCTCTCTGGCAACCCATGTTCGATCCTTTGCTCAGCCAAGGTTCTATTCGCTTCTATCTGCATTTGTTTTGTTCTCTCTTTTTCTTTTTCGACCTGGGCTTTTTCTTTTTCGACCTGGGCTTTTTCTTTTTCTTTCTCCTGTTCCAACTCCAGTTCTCTTACTCTGGTTTTTTTCTTTTTCTACTTCCAGCCTGGCTTTTTCTTTTTCCTTCTCTGCTTCATTTTTCATCTGGAGTTCTAATTTCATCTTTTCCAGCTGGAACTGTCTCTCCTTGTCCTCTCGTTGTTGCTGCATCTGGAGCTCTAACTGGAATCTCTGCAAGCTCCTATTTCGGCTACTCCTGCTACTGCGGCTACTCTTGCTGTTCCTACTCGATCCCTGGGATCTCACTTCATCCTGCCCATCATCCTCCTTTCCACTTTCAGCTCCTTTTTGGGCTCCTTGCTCTGCCGCTTTATTTTTGGCTCTTAACTGCCTCAGGATCTCATCCTTCATCCCAGCTACTTTAGATGCTTTCAACCTAATTCCACATTTTTCTGCTATTTGTTTCAATTGGTCCCTCGTGCAACCTTCTAAGTCCTAAGGCTTGCCTGACTCCACAAACGCTTGCACCTTATCCATCTTGTCCTGTGAGTCTTACCAAGAGAGAGAATATACACCTGCGGTCACACAGTTTATTTATTTCAACAAGGGGTGTACAAATCCACTCTTGGACAGGGTGTGGGTGTGTCAGTTCACTCTCCCGGACAGGCCCCCAATTTATTATAGTCTGTGTGGGTTGGTTGGTGTTGTTGTCGTCGTTGATCCTTCTCTACGGACAACCCAACCCACAACTCGGTAGAGTGCTTATACCTCACTAGGAGATCGTCCTTGGCGCTTCTGGCTCTTGGAGAGGGGCTCAACGTCACACGTTTAGGGGATGCGGCTCCAACACTTAGCCTCGTTGTCACGTGCACACACCCACTCAAGCCGCTGTGACTCCCCCAACTCTCTCCTTATGTGATATTATCTCCTCAATTCCCTTTGACTTACTAATTTTCCATCCTTCCCTGTCCACAGCGGTGGTTCTTGGTTCTTTCTCTCTCTCTCTCTTTCTTTACTATTTCCTGGGAAGCCTCACTAGGACAAGGGCAAACACCAGCAAATTGGAATACATTTACTGGACAAAGCACATACACAATACATACACACATATAATAATAATGAATCCTATACTCTATACTATTACAATCAGGTTGCACTCCAACATCATCAGAACTCTATCATCAGCTTATCAAGTGGTATCCTATCTCCTGGTTTACCACCTGATACTATCACCCTCCTCAAGTAGATCAAGTCTACATACACTGTTGCACTATCAACAAGAGGAATATATATATATATATATATATATATATATATATATATATATATATATATATATATATATATATATATATATATATACATATATATATATATATATATATATATATATATATATATATATATCTATAAATGTGTACAATGAAAATCAGCATGTGAATGCAATAACATATATCAGCATAAATGTTCCTTGCTACACCGCAATGATCAATCGATCACCCTATCAGTCCTAGAACGCATACATCTGTAGGTAATCCATAACTCTAAACTTCAGTATAAAACACTCCTTGACATAAGAATGCCAACAATCACTCACCTCTCACTGCGTCTTGCACGCTAATGACAACCAAACACTATCAACTCCCTACAAGTAATCCACCAGAACTTCCCTTCCACCTCTGGAAGTTCACTACCCTGATATCTTCAGGTTCTTCCGGGCTTCACTACCAGGATCCTCTGCAGCTCCTCTAGGCTGCTATCATGAAGTTTCCTTGAGCAACTACGGTGCTTCACCCTTCTGCTAGGGTCCTCCACAGCTTTCTTGGCTGCTACACCATGAAGTTTCCTCGAGCAACTATGGTGCTTCACCACCTCTACAGAAGCACGTGACACTCCTCTTCACTGCTTCTTCTCACAGCTCGAGGCCCTCGCCTCCACTACCTTGGAGTCTCCTCAATTACTTCATCTGTGCTGGCTTCGAAGTTCTCAGCAACTTCTTCCCCAAAGACAAACCTGCAACCCATCGACACTCCAATAAAATTGTTTCCCCTTTAACACACAAAACAAAAATATTCACACAATATGTTTGCCTCAAACCTCTATCTGTCCTCTACATACAGTGAGAGTGGACTCCCCTGTTTTGGGCGGGTCCATACTCCACCTCACCTGGCGGGTGTGAGTCACGCTGGGAGGGTCCTTCGCCGTCAGAAGCCGGGCTCCCTCAGTTGCCTTCCAGCGCTCAGAGGGGACAGATGTCGCACCGTGTTCTTCCCTCTCCACTCTCTTATTTCAAGCCTTCTGCCTTATTAAAACATGTCTAACTTATCAATAAACATTGCTACTGTCGCTGGGCACACGACCAACTACAAGCAATCACTATGAACTGGCGTATATGGTGCTTACCACAGATTATCTGGTCGAGGGCGCTCCTCCCTCTGACGAAGCTTGGTCAGGGCGCTGCCACGGCCCACAATAATGCCTCTGGGCGATTTAATACTCTCCTCTTCGACCAGGACTTGAGACCACAACGTTCCCAGCTCAGTTCCACAGCTAGCACGTCTACACACTTCTCTTCTCTTGGAGATATATCACTAGGGGTTCCCTTCTGACGGGAGCTCAACGGAGCGCGGCTTTCCCCCTGCGATGTCTGGCCTCAAGTGAGGTCAAAGCCCTCCAGAAACGAGCCTCACGCCTCCAGCAAAATGTCCACATCTCCTAGCCAGTCATTTATCTGTTTCTTCTTCACTGCCTATAATCTTAAATTGTTCATCATATCCAAGCAACTATTTTACATATGGGTTATCACCTCAATATATGCTAGACCTTCTAGTTAGGTCAGGCTTGCTGAATAACTCTCAAGGAGGGAGACTCATTTCTCCTGCAGGCTGAGATCATAACACCCACACGCACTGAACTGAGGACCGTCGTGACCCCAGTGGGTAGGTGACCCCACGAACACGGACCTGAGGACCGTCGTGACCCCAGCGGGTTGGTGACCCCACACACACTGACCTGAGGACCGTCGTGACCCCAGCGGGTGGGTGACCCAACACACTGACCTGAACACCGTTGTGACCCCAGCGGGTGGGTGACCCAACACACTGACCTGAAGACCGTTGTGACCCCAGCGGGTGGGTGACCCACACACACTGATCTGAGGACCGTCGTGGCCCCATCTGGTGAACCAACACACACAGACCTGAGGACCATCGTGACCCCAGCGGGTGACCCCACACACTGACCTGAGGACCGTCGTGACCCCAGCGGGTGGGTGACCCCACACACACTGACCTGAGGACCGTCGTGACCCCAGCGGGTGGGTGACCCAACACACTGACCTGAAGACCGTTGTGACCGCAGCAGGTGAGTGACCCCACACACACTGATCTGAGGACCGTCGTGACCCCAGCGGGTGACCCCACACACACTGACCTGAGGACCGTCGTGACCCCAGCGAGTGGGTCACCCCACACACTGACCTGAGGACCGTCGTGACCCCAGCGGTTGGGTGACCCCCACACACACTGACCTGAAGACCGTCGTGACCCCAGCAGGTGACCCCACACACACTGACCTGAGGACCGTCGTGACCCCAGCGGGTGACCCCACACACACTGATCTGAGGACCGTCGTGACCCCAGTGGGTGGGTGACCCCGCACACACTGACCTGAAAACCGTCGTCACCCCAGTGGGTAGGTGACCCCACGAACACGGACCTGAGGACTGTCGTGACCCAAGCGCGTGACCCCACACACACACTGACCTGAGGACCGTCGTGACCCCAGCGGGTGACCCCACATACACTGACCTGAGGACCGTTGTGACCCCAGCGGGTGACCCCACACACACTCACCTGAGGACCGTCATGACCCCAGCGGGTGGGTGACCCCACACACACTGATCTGACGACCGTCGTGACCTCAGCGGGTGGGTCACCCCACACACTGACCTGAGGACCGTCGTGACCCCAGTGGGTGGGTGACCCCACACACACTCACCTGAGGAAAGTCGTAACCCCAGCGGGTGGTTGACCCCACATACACTCACCTGAGGACCGTTGTGACCCCAGCGGGTGACCCCACACACACTGATCTAAGGACCGTCGTGACCCCAGCGGGTGACCCCACACACACTGACCTGAAGACCATCCTGACCCCAGCGGGTGTGTGACCCAACACACTGACCTGAAGACCGTTGTGACCCCAGCGGGTGGGTGACCCACACACACACTGATCTAAGGACCGTCGTGACCCCATCGGGTGAACCAACACACACTGACCTGAGGACCATCGTGACCCCAGCGGGTGACCCCACACACTGACCTGAGGACCGTCGTGTCCCAAGCGGGTGGGTGATCCCACACACACTGACCTGAGGATCGTCGTGACCCTAGCGGGTGATCCCACACTGACCTGAGGACCGTCGTGACCCCAGCTGGTGACCCCACACTGACCTTAGGACCGCCGTGACACCACACACTGACCTGAGGACCGCCGTGACCTCAGCTGGTGACCCCACACATTGACCTGAGGACCGCAATGACCCCAGCTGGTGACCCCTCACACTGACCTAAGGACCGCCGTGACCCCACACACTGACCTGAGGACCGTCGTGACCCCGGCGGGTGACCCCACAAACTGACCTGAGGACCATCGTGACCCCAGCGGGTGACCCCACACTGACCTAAGGACCGTCGTGAACCCAGCGGGTGACCCCACACACTGACCTGAGGACCGTCGTGACCCCGGCGGGTGACCCCACACACTGACCTGAGGACCATCGTGACCCCAGCGGGTGACCCCACACTGACCTAAGGACCGTCGTGAACCCAGCGGGTGGGTGACCCCACACACTGACCTGAGGACCATCGTGACCCCAGCGGGTGACCCCACACTGACCTAAGGACCGTCGTGAACCCAGCGGGTGGGTGACCCCACACACGCAGTGTTCCCACAGGACTATTATGTTATGAGGAAAGAGAGGGAAGGAAGAGGTGGGGGTGGTGTAGCTCTGCTGGTAAGAAAAGGCTGGGATTTTGAGGAGATGGATATTCAGGGCTGTGAAGGTTTCAGTGACTACATAGCAGGTACCGTAACAAATGGAGGGAAAAAAATTATAGTCGTAGTCATATATAATCCACCACCAAATGACAGAAGGCCCAGACAGGAATATGATAGAAACAACATGGCCACCATTAACATAATAGAGAGAGCAGCTTCTGTTGCTAGCAGGAATGGATCTGGACTACTAATTATGGGAGACTTCAACCAAGGGAAGATAGATTGGAAGAACAGAGACCCACATGGAGGACCAGAAACATGGAGATCTAAGCTGCTGGACGTGGCGACAAGAAACTTTCTAAGCCAGCACATCACAGAACCAACAAGAATGAGAGGAGAAGATGAACCAGCAATGCTTGATTTGATATTTACCCTAAATGAGTGGGATATAAGAGAAGTTAAGATGGAAGCGCCTTTGGGAATGAGTGACCACAGTGTATTGAACTGTGAGTACCTCGTAGAGCTAGGACTTATCTCCCCCAAAAAGAACTAGGAATCAAAAGGCTGGCATACCGAAAGGGAAATTATGAACAGATGAGAAGTTTCCTAAGTGAAATACCTTGGGACACAGACCTCAGAGATAAGTCCGTACAGGGTATGATGGACTATGTTACCCAAAAGTGTCAGGAGGCAGTAAACAGGTTCATCCCGGCCCAAAGGGAAAAATCCGAGAAGCAACAGAAGAATCCATGGTATAATAGGGCATGTATGGAAGCGAAGAAACTGAACAAAAGGGCGTGGAGGAACTTCCGGAATAACAGAACACCAGAAAGCAGAGAGAGATACCAGAGAACCAGGAATGAGTACGTCAGGGTGAGAAGAGAAGCAGAGAAAAGTTTTGAAAATGATATAGCAAACAAAGCCAAGACCGAACCAAAGCTACTCCACAGTCACATCAGAAGGAAAACAACAGTGAAAGAACAGGTATTGAAACTTCGAACAGGCGAGGACAGGTATACAGAGAATGACAGAGAGGTGTGTGAAGAACTCAACAAGAGGTTCCAGGAGGTCTTCACAATAGAACAAGGTGAGGTCACTGTGCTAGGAGAAAGGGAGGTAAACCAGGCGGCCTTGGAAGGGTTCGAAATTACGAGAGAGGAGGTCAAGAGACACCTGCTGGATCTGGATGTTACAAAGGCTGTTGGTCCAGATGGGATCTCACCATGGATACTGAAAGAGTGTGCAGAGGCACTTTGCTTGCCACTCTCCAAAGTGTATAGTAAGTCACTGGAGACGGGAGACCTACCAGAAATATGGAAGACGGCGAATGTGATCCCAATATACAAAAAGGGCGACAGGCAAGAGGCATTGAACTACAGGCCAGTGACCTTGACTTTTATACCATGCAAGGTGATGGAGAAGATCGTGAGAAAAAACCTGGTAACACATCTGGAGAGAAGGGACTTCGTGACAAATCGCCAACATGGGTTCAGGGAGGGTAAATCTTGCCTTACAGGCTTGATAGAATTCTACGATCAGGTGCCACAGATTAAGCAAGAAAGAGAGGGCTGGGCGGACTGCATTTTCCTGGATTGTCGGAAAGCCTTTGACACAGTACCGCATAAGAGGCTGGTACAAAAGCTGGAGAGACAGGCAGGTGTAGCTGGTAAGGTGCTCCAGTGGATAAGGGAGTATCTAAGCAATAGGAAGCAGAGAGCTACGGTGAGGGGTGAGACCTCCGATTGGCGTGAAGTCACCAGTGGAGTCCCACAGGGCTCTGTACTCGGTCCTATCTTATTTCTGATATATGTAAATGATCTCCCAGAGGGTATCGATTAATTTCTCTCAATGTTTGCGGACGATACTAAAATTATGAGAAGGATTAAAACAGAAGAGGACTGTTTGAGGCTTCAAGAAGACCTAGACAAGCTGAAGGAATGGTCGAACAAATGGTTGTTAGAGTTTAACCCAACCAAATGTAATGTAATGAAGATAGGTGTAGGAAGCAGGAGGCCAGATACAAGGTATCATCTGAGAGAGGAAATTCTTCAGGAGTCAGAGAAGGAAAAAGACTTGGGGGTTGATATCACGCCAGACCTGTCTCCTGCAGCACATATCAAGCGGATAACATCAGCGGTATATGCCAGGCTGGCCAACATATGAACGGCATTCAGAAACTTGTGTAAAGAATCATTCAGAACTTTGTATACCACATATGTCAGGCCAGTCCTGGAGTATGCAGCCCCAGCATGGAGTCCATATCTAGTCAACGATAAAACTAAACTGGAAAAGGTTCAAAGGTTTGCCACCAGACTAGTACCCGAGCTGAGAGGTATGAGCTACGAGGAGAGACTACGGGAATTAAACCTCACTTCGCTGGAAGACAGAAGAGTTAGGGGGGACATGATCACCACATTCAAGATTCTGAAGGGAATTGATAGGGTAGATAAAGACAGTCTATTTAACACAAGGGGAACATGCACAAGGGGACACAGGTGGAAACTGAGTGCCCAAATGAGCCACAGAGATATTAGAAGGTACTTTTTAGTGTCAGAGTGGTTGACAAATAAATGCATTAGGAAGTGATGTGGTGGAGGCTGACTCCATACACAGTTTCAAGTGTAGATATGATAGAGCCAATAGGCTCAGGAATCTGTACACCTGTTGATTGACGGTTGAGAGACGGGACCAAAGAGCCAGAGCTCAACCCCCGCAAACACAACTAGGTGAGTACACTGACCTGTGGACACGTCGTGACCCCAGCGGGTGACCCCACACACACTGACCTGAGGACCGTCGTAACCCCAGCGGGTGGGTGACCCCATACACACTGACCTGAGGACCGTCGTGACCCAGCGGGTGACCCTACACAAACTGGCCTGAGGACCGTCGTGACCCCCCAGCGGGTGAGTGACCCACACACACTGACCTGAGGACCGTCGTGGACCCCAGCGGGTGACCCCACACACACTGACCTTGAGGACCGTCGTAACCCCAGCGGGTGGGTGACCCCCACACACACTGACCTAAGGACCGTCGTGACCCCAGCGGGTGACCCTACACAAACTGGCCTGAGGACCGTCGTGACACCCAGCGGGTGGGTGACCCCACACACACTGACCTGAGGACCGTCGTAACCCCAGTCGGGTGGGTGACCCCACACACACTGACCTGAGGACCGTCGTGACCCCAGCGGTGACCCTACACAACTGGCCTGAGGACCGTCGTGACCCCAGCGGGTGACCCCAACACACACTGACCTGAGGACCGTCGTAACCCCAGCGGGTGACCCCACACACATTGACCTGAGGGCCACATCGTGACCCCAGCGGGTGGGTGACCCCACACACTGACCTGAGGACAGTCGTGACCCAGCGCCGGGTGACCCTACACAAACTGGCCTGAGGAACGTCGTGCCCCCAGCGGGTGGGTGACCCCACACACTGACCTGAGGACCGTCGTGGCCCCAGCGGGTGACCCTACACAAAACTGGCCTGAGGACCGTCGTGACCCCAGCGGGTGGTGACCCCACACACACTGACCTGAGGACCGTCGTGACCCCAGCGGGTGACCCCACACACTGACCTGAGGACCGTCGTGACCCCAGCGGGTGGTGACCGCACACACTGACCTGAGGACCGTCGTGACCCCAGCGGGTGACCCTACACAAACTGGCCTGAGGACCGTCGTGACCCCAGCGGGTGGGTGACCCCACACACACTGACCTGAGGACCGTCGTACCCCAGCGGGTGGGTGACCCTACACAACTGACCTGAGGACCGTCGTGACCCCAGCGGGTGACCCTACACAACTGACCTGAGGACCGTCGTGACCCCAGCGGGTGACCCCACACACACTGACCTGAGGACCGTCGTGACCCCAGCGGGTGGGTGACCCCACACACTGACCTGAGGACCGTCGTGACCCCAGCGGGTGACCCTACACAAACTGGCCTGATGACCGTCGTGACCCCAGCGGGTGGGTGACCCCACACACACTGACCTGAGGACCATCGTAACCCCAGCGGGTGACCCCACACACACTGACCTGAGGACCGTCGTGACCCCAGCGGGTGACCCTACACAAACTGGCCTGAGGACCGTCGTGACCCCAGCGGGTGGGTGACCCCACACACACTGACCTGAGGACCGTCGTGACCCCAGCGGGTGACCCCACACACACTGACCTGAGGACCGGGGACCCCAGCGGGTGACCCCACACAAACTGGCCTGAGGACCGTCGTGACCCCAGCGGGTGGGTGACCCCACACACACTGACCTGAGGACCGTCGTAACCCCGCGGGTGACCCCACACACACTGACCTGAGGACCGTCGTGACCCCAGCGGGTGACCCCACACACTGACCTGAGGACCGTCGTGACCCCAGTGGGTGGGTGACCCCACACACTGACCTGAGGACCGTCGTGACCCCAGCGGGTGACCCCACACACACTGACCTGAGGACCGTCGTGACCCAGCGGGTGGTGACCCCACACACACTGACCTGAGGACCGTCGTGACCCCAGCGGGTGACCCCACACACTGACCTGAGGACCGTCGTGACCCCAGCGGGTGACCCCACACACACTGACCTGAGGACCGTCGTGACCCCAGCGGGTGACCCCACACACACTGACCTGAGGACCGTCGTGACCCCAGCGGGTGACCCCACACTGACCTGAGGACCGTCGTGACCCCAGCGGGTGACCCCACACACACTGACTGAGGACCGTCGTGACCCAGCGGGTGGGTGACCCCACACACACTGACCTGAGGACCGTCGTGACCCAGCGGGTGGGTGACCCCACACACACTGACCTGAGGACCGTCGTGACCCCAGCGGGGGTGACCCCACACACTGACCTGAGGACCGTCGGACCTCAGCGGGGGTGACCCCACACACACTGACCTGAGGACCGTCATGACCCCAGCGGGTGACCCCATACTGACCTGAGGACCGTCGTGACCCCAGCGGGTGACCCCACACACACTGACTGAGGACCGTCGTGACCCCAGCGGGTGGGTGACCCCACACACACTGACCTGAGACCGTCGTGACCCAGCGGGTGACCCCACACACTGACCTGAGGACCGTCGTGACCCCAGCGGGTGACCCCACACTGACCTGAGGACCGTCGTGACCCCAGCGGGAACCCCACACACACTGACATGAGGACCGTCGTGACCCCAGCGGGTGGGTGACCCCACACACACTGACCTGAGGACCGTCGTGACCCCAGCGGGTGACCCACACACACTGACCTGAGGACCGTCGTGACCCCAGCGGGTGACCCCACACACTGACCTGAGGACCGTCGTGACCCCAGCGGGTGACCCCACACACACTGACCTGAGGACCGTCGTGACCCCAGCGGGTGACCCACACAACTGACCTGAGGACCGTCGTGACCCCAGCGGGTGACCCCACACACACTGACCTGAGGACCGTCGTGACCCCAGCGGGTGACCCACACACTGACCTGAGGACCGTCGTGACCCCAGCGGGTGACCCCACACACTGACCTGAGGACCGTCGTGACCCCAGCGGGTGACCCCACAC
The DNA here is from genome assembly GCF_040958095.1 of Procambarus clarkii. NCBI lineage: Eukaryota > Metazoa > Arthropoda > Malacostraca > Decapoda > Cambaridae > Procambarus > Procambarus clarkii. Next base: position 6,804 of record NW_027189228.1, on the reverse strand, counting down.
ACACTGACCTGAGGACCGTCGTGACCCCAGCGGGTGACCCCACACACTGACCTGAGGACCGTCGTGACCCCAGCGGGTGACCCACACACACTGACCTGAGGACCGTCGTGACCCCAGCGGGTGGGTGACCCCACACACACTGACCTGAGGACCGTCGTGACCCCAGCGGGTGACCCCACACACACTGACCTGAGGACCGTCGTGACCCCAGCGGGTGGGTGACCCCACACACACTGACCTGAGGACCGTCGTGACCCCAGCGGGTGACCCACACAACTGACCTGAGGACCGTCGTGACCCCAGCGGGTGGGTGACCCCACACACACTGACCTGAGGACCGTCGTGACCCCAGCGGGTGGGTGACCCCACACACACTGACCTGAGGACCGTCGTGACCCCAGCGGGTGACCCACACAACTGACCTGAGGACCGTCGTGACCCCAGCGGGTGACCCCACACACACTGACCTGAGGACCGTCGTGACCCCAGCGGTGGTGACCCCACACACTGACCTGAGGACCGTCGTGACCCCAGCGGGTGACCCACACACACTGACCTGAGGACCGTCGTGACCCCAGCGGTGGGTGACCCCACACACTGACCTGAGGACCGTCGTGACCCCAGCGGGTGACCCCACACACACTGACCTGAGGACCGTCGTGACCCCAGCGGGTGACCCCACACACTGACCTGAGGACCGTCGTGACCCCAGCGGGTGGGTGACCCCACACACTGACCTGAGGACCGTCGTGACCCCAGCGGGTGACCCCACACACACTGACCTGAGGACCGTCGTGACCCCAGCGGGTGACCCCACACACTGACCTGAGGACGTCGTGACCCCAGCGGGTGACCCCACACACACTGACCTGAGGACCGTCGTGACCCCAGCGGGTGACCCCACACACACTGACCTGAGGACCGTCGTGACCCCAGCGGGTGACCCCAACACACTGACCTGAGGACCGTCGTGACCCCAGCGGGTGGGTGACCCACACACTGACCTGAGGACCGTCGTGACCCCAGCGGGTGACCCCACACACACTGACCTGAGGACCGTCGTGACCCCAGCGGGTGGGTGACCCACACACACTGACCTGAGGACCGTCGTGACCCCAGCGGGTGGGTGACCCCACACACTGACCTGAGGACCGTCGTGACCCCAGCGGGTGGGTGACCCCACACACACTGACCTGAGGACCGTCGTGACCCAGCGGGTGACCCCACACACACTGACCTGAGGACCGTCGTGACCCCAGCGGGTGACCCCACACTGACCTGAGGACCGTCGTGACCCCAGCGGGTGACCCCACACACACTGACCTGAGGATCATGACCCCAGCGGGTGACCCCACACACTGACCTGAGGACCGTCGTGACCCCAGCGGGTGACCCCACTCACACTGACTGAGGACCGTCGTGACCCCAGCGGGTGGGTGACCCCACACACACTGACCTGAGGACCGTCGTGACCCAGCGGTGGTGACCCCACACACACTGACCTGAGGACCGTCGTGACCCCAGCGGGTGGGTGACCCCACACACACTGACCTGAGGACCGTCGTGACCAGCGGGGGGTGACCCCACACACACTGACCTGAGGACCGTCGTGACCCCAGCGGGTGACCCCACTGACTGAGGACCGTCGTGACCCCAGCGGGTGACCCCACACACACTGACTGAGGACCGTCGTGACCCCAGCGGGTGGGTGACCCCACACACTGACCTGAGACCGTCGTGACCCAGCGGGGGTGACCCCACACACACTGACCTGAGGACCGTCGTGACCCCAGCGGGTGACCCCACACTGACCTGAGGACCGTCGTGACCCCAGCGGGTGACCCCACACACACTGACCTGAGGACCGTCGTGACCCCAGCGGGTGGGTGACCCCACACACACTGACCTGAGGACCGTCGTGACCCCAGCGGGTGACCCCACACACACTGACCTGAGGACCGTCGTGACCCCAGCGGGTGACCCACACACTGAACCTGAGGACCGTCGTGACCCCCGGGGGTGACCCTACACAAACTGACCTGAGGACCGTCGTGACCCCAGCGGGTGGGTGACCCCACACACTGACCTGAGGACCGTCGTGGCCCCAGCGGGTGACCCTACACAAACTGGCCTGAGGACCGTCGTGACCCCAGCGGGTGACCCCACACACTGACCTGAGGACCGTCGTGACCCCAGCGGGTGACCCCACACACACTGACCTGAGGACCGTCGTGACCCCAGCGGGTGGGTGACCCACACACTGACCTGAGGACCATCGTGACCCCAGCGGGTGACCCACACAAACTGGCCTGAGGACCGTCGTGACCCCAGCGGGTGGGTGACCCCACACACTGACCTGAGGACCGTCGTAACCCCAGCGGGTGGGTGACCCCACACACTGACCTGAGGACCGTCGTGACCCCAGCGGGTGACCCTACACAAACTGGCCTGAGGACCGTCGTGACCCCAGCGGGTGACCCCACACACACTGACCTGAGGACCGTCGTGACCCCAGCGGGTGGGTGACCCCACACACTGACCTGAGGACCGTCGTGACCCAGCGGGTGACCCTACACAAACTGGCCTGATGACCGTCGTGACCCCAGCGGGTGGGTGACCCCACACACACTGACCTGAGGACCATCGTACCCCAGCGGGTGACCCCACACACACTGACCTGAGGACCGTCGTGACCCCAGCGGGTGACCCTACACAAACTGGCCTGAGGACCGTCGTGACCCCAGCGGGTGGGTGACCCCACACACACTGACCTGAGGACCGTCGTGACCCCAGCGGGTGACCCCACACACTGACCTGAGGACCGTCGGGACCCCAGCGGGTGACCCCACACAAACTGTCGTGAGGACGGTCGTGACCCCAGCGGGTGGTGACCCCACACACACTGACCTGAGGACCGTCGTGACCCCAGCGGGTGACCCCACACACACTGACCTGAGGACCGTCGGGACCCCAGCGGTGACCCCACACACACTGGCCTGAGGACGGTCGTGACCCCAGCGGGTAGGTGACCCCACACACACTGACCTGAGGACCGTCGTACCCCAGCGGGTGACCCCACACACACTGACCTGAGGACCGTCGTGACCCCAGCGGGGGTGACCCCACACACACTGACCTGAGGACCGTCGTGACCCAAGCGGGTGGGTGACCCCACACACTGACCTGAGGACCGTCGTGACCCCAGCGGTGGGTGACCCCACACACACTGACCTGAGGACCGTCGTGACCCAGCGGGCGGGTGACCCCACACACTGACCTGAGGACCGTCATGACCCCAGCGGGTGACCCCATACTGACCTGAGGACCGTCGTGACCCCAGCGGGTGACCCCACACACACTGACCTGAGGACCATCATGACCCCAGCGGGTGACCACATACTGACCTGAGGACCGTCGTGACCCCAGCGGGTGACCCCACACACTGATCTGAGGACCGTCGTGACCCCAGCGGGTGGGTGACCCCACACACACAGACCTGAGGACCGTCATGACCTCAGCGGGTGGGTGACCCCACACACACTGACCTGAGGACCGTCGTGACCCCAGCGGGTGGGTGACCCCACACACACTGACCTGAGGACCGTCGGGACCTATGCGGGGGGTGACCCCACACACACTGACCTGAGGACCGTCATGACCCCAGTGGGTGACCCCATACTGACCTGAGGACCGTCGTGACCCCAGCGGGTGACCCCACACACACTGATCTGAGGACCGTCGTGACCCAGCGGGTGGGTGACCCCACACACACTGACCTGAGAACCGTCGTGACCCAGCGGCGGGTGACCCCACACACACTGACCTGAGGACCGTCATGGCCCCAGCGGGTGACCCCATACTGACCTGAGGACCGTCGTGACCCCAGCGGGTGACCCCACACACACTGACATGAGGACCGTCGTGACCCCACACACACTGACCTGAGGACCGTCGTGACCCCAGCGGGTGACCCACACACACTGACATGAGGACCGTCGTGACCCCACACACACTGACCTGAGGACCGTCGAGACCCCAGCGGGTGAACCCACACACACTAACCTGAGGACCGTCGTGACCCCAGCGACCAGCAAACACAAATCATCTACACAACGTTCGCCTATCTCTTCCCATAGGTGTGGGAATGATTTGCATTGAGAATGGTGCAGGAGAGCCTTTGAGAAACTTTTACTCAAAAATCCAAACACAAAGGTTTAATTATAAATTGTTTTTCTACAATTATTTTCTTCCAAATGTAAAACAAATAGTTTTTACATGTTTAAATATAAAATTTATGGTGTTTTTTTTGTAAAATTCATTAATAAATTGTGAATGATATATATTGGCTGAGTGAAACCTTTAAAATCCATTTAGTTATAATATGAACACAAAAAAGTAGTTTTCCAAATTTTCTAAAAATCGCTCTTTTTAACACAATTTGACTCCTTATGCATTCCACTAAACACTAATATCATGTTTAAATATATAATTTATGTATTATTCCCTAAGATAATTTATATAAATTATAAAAGTTGCTGGAAAGTGGTGAGAAAGAATCTGAAAACGTTTTGTTGTCTTATATTGGCGTGTTCTTATTAACTAGAGTGAGTAAGAGTGAGCGAGAGTGGGTAAGAGTGAGTAAGAGTGACTGAAGGTGAGTGAGAGTGCCAGAGAGTGTGTAAGTGTGAATAAGAGTGAGTATAAGTAAGAGTGACTGAGAGTGAGTAAGAGTGAGAGTAAGGGTGACAGAATGAGTAAGAGTGAGAGTAAAGTGATTGAGAGTAAGGGTGAGTATGAGAGTAAGAGTGATTGAGAGTTAGAGTGAGAGTAACAGTGATTGAGAGTTAGTGAGAGTAAGAGTGATTGAGAGTAAGAGTGATTGAGAGTAAGAGTGATTGAGAGTAAGAGTGATTGGGAGTAAGAGTGATTGAGAGTAAGAGTGATTGGGAGTAAGAGTGATTGGGAGTAGGAGTTAGAGTGAGAGTAGGAGTAAGAATGAGAATAAGAGTGATTGAGAGTAAGAGTGAGTAAGAGTAAGAATGAGAGTAAGAGTGATTGAGAGTAAGAGTGATTGAGAGTAAGAGTGATTGGGAGTAAGAGTGATTGGGAGTAAGAGTAAGAGTGAGAGTAAGAGTAAGAATGAGAATAAGAGTGATTGAGAGTAAGAGTGATTGGGAGTAAGAGTATGAGTAAGAATGAGAGTAGGAGTGATTGAGAGTAGGAGTGATTGGGAGTAGGAGTGATTGGGAGTAAGAGTGATTGAGAGTAAGAGTAATTGAGAGTAAGAGTATGAGAGTAAGAGTGAGAGAGTGAGTATGAATGGGTAAGGGTGACTGAGAGTGAGTAAGAGTGACAGAGTAAGAATGACAGAGTAAGAGTGATAGAGAGTAAGAGTGACAGAGAGTAAGAGTGACAGAGAGTAACAGTGACAGAATAAGAGTGACAGAGAGTAAGAGTGACAGAGAGTAAGAGTGACAGAGAGTAAGAGTGACAGAGAGTAAGAGTGACAGAGAGTAAGAGTGACAGAGAGTAAGAGTGACAGAGTAAGAGTGAGTATGAGAGTGAGTAAGGATGACTGAGAGAAAGAGTGAGTAATAGTGCGTAAGAGTGATTGAAAGTTAGAGTGAGAGTAAGAGTGATTGAGAGTTAGTGAGAGTAAGAGTGATTGAGAGTAAGAGTGATTGAGAGTAAAAGTGATTGAGAGTAAGAGTGATTGAGAGTAAGAGTGATTGGGAGTAAGAGTGATTGGGAGTAGGAGTAAGAATGAGAATAAGAGTGATTGAGAGTAAGAGTGAGTAAGAGTAAGAATGAGAGTAAGAGTGATTAAGAGTAAGAGTGATTGAGAGTAAGAGTGATTGGGAGTAAGAGTGATTGAGAGTAAGAGTGATTGGGAGTAAGAGTGATTGGGAGTAAGAGTAAGAGTGAGAGTAAGAGTAAGAATGAGAATAAGAGTGATTGAGAGTAAGAGTGATTGGGAGTAAGAGTAAGAGTAAGAATGAGAGTAGGAGTGATTGAGAGTAGGAGTGATTGGGAGTAGGAGTGATTGAGAGTAAGAGTAATTGAGAGTAAGAGTATGAGAGTAAGAGTGAGAGAGTGAGTATGAATGGGTAAGGGTGACTGAGAGTGAGTAAGAATGACAGAGTAAGAGTGACAGAGAGCAAGAGTGACAGAGTAAGAGTGACAGAGAGTAAGAGTGACAGAGAGTAAGAGTGACAGAGTAAGAGTGACAGAGTAAGAGTGACAGAGAGTAAGAGTGACAGAGAGTAGAGTGACAGAGAGTAAGAGTGACAGAGAGTAAGAGTGACAGAGTAAGAGTGACAGAGAGTAAGAGTGACAGAGTAAGAGTGACAGAGAGTAAGAGTGACAGAGTGTAAGAGTGACAGAGTAAGAGTGACAGAGTAAGAGTGACAGAGAGTAAGAGTAGAGAGTAAGAGTGACAGAGTAAGAGTGACAGAGAGTAAGAGTGACAGAGAGTAAGAGTGACAGAGTAAAGAGTGAGAGTGATTATGAGAGAGTTAAGAGTGTGAGGTGTGTGAGTGTAGCAGGCCAGGGAGGCAGGATGTGTGGTCACAGGCGAGCCTAGGCCTCGTGATCTCTAATGTTGGTTTTTTATATATGTTGGATTTTTGTCCTGTTTCAATTATAATTATTTAGCAGGAATGTAATAAGATATTGCACAGTATTAATGTGACAATATATATGCATTATTTCCTTGATAATCAAACTTGTTGTTCAAAGATAATATACAATCTTTGAAGGAAACATTTTGAGAGCGCGAGCTGGCAACACTGGGCTGGTGGGTGA